>NW_017306823.1:628392-633544 GCF_000935625.1 Nanorana parkeri | reverse complement strand
GAGTGGGGTGGTTGGGTGGGTGTGTTGGGGGGGGGGGTGTCCTACCTTTATATGCCCCTCCATCCCCTAACCTGTACATATCACCTACCCTCTCCCATCCACCCTCTATAGAATAACAAAAACAATACAGACATTGTCTTGGGGAGACAAGTTCCAGGGCATAGAGAACATGCACATTTTTTGCATTGCTTTATGGCTTAATTTATTTCTATATGTTATTATATTTAACATCTTACAGAAAAGATATACTGTATGTTACATCTTGTTAAATGTACTTCTGACGGATACATAAAAAAACATTTAATGAATAAAAATGGGGGGGAAAGGATCCCCAGTATTATGTTGTACATGTTGTAACGCATATACAGTAGTTGTTCTTAAACTGTTTAAAGTACAATTAGGTAACTGTTTGGCATGTTAGTGCAGGATGGGCCACGTTGGCTTTTTTTTATCTAGATAGAAATGATAATGGTATCTCTTTTGTCTTGATAGCCTCAGATTGTATTTATTTCTCTGTTATTTGTATAGTGTCTGCACATTCTTTATAATTTAGTTATTTACCTGTTAAGAAGCTGTTGTTATGACAGATTGTTAATTGTTCTCATAATACGTTGTTCAGTGATTTTTATTTTTATTCTGTTTGCCTGGTGGTGTCTACTAGTATACTACATCTGGCACAAGTGCGTCAGGATTGGAACATGAGCCAGCAGGGAAATATGGATAAAATCAGCAACTGTTACATGTTGTGCTCAGTTAAATTGAACCTGTGGTGAATAAAGTCATAGAGCTGAGGAAGACTCCCATCCCACAAGCAATCATTTCATCTGCTAGTGCATGCACAAAGTAATTGATAAAATATGATGGCTGCATTATGACTTCGAAATATTGTGGAGGAATAGGAATACTAAGTGCCTTGCCAAAGTTTGAAATTCAGTTTGTGTCCTGCCAGGAAACTGTGTCGCCCCTAGAAGTAGAAGCATTTAACAATCTTTAAGGTGTTTTCTTTTTGACCTAGGACTTGTGTAGTCAAAGTAGTTTCATTAGTACAGGACGGGTAGGTATATGTGCAGTCTTTTAAATCAGGAAATAGCAGACTTGACATTTGCATAGATACTGTTCTGGAGGCAGCATACTCCAATTAAAGTGAGCCTGTAAGCAAGACCCAGCAGACCTATCATATAATTTAAAGGGCCAATGTTTCCAAAAGTCACAATTTTGTTATTGGTGAAGCCTGAGTAGTTGAGTCTTGGATATCTTGGTTGCTCCAACAACGATATCTCCCTGACAATATTCCTGACCATCTGGAAATTTAGGGTGTACCTGTCCACCTTTGCATTCACCATTATGTAAAACAAAACTCCTCAACGGCAACTTTTTTTTTCCCATATACATTTTTTATTGTGGACAAAGAAACATAGACACATATACAAAATTCAAATAAGATACAAAATATATCACACAAACAAACACCAGTGTTTCATTAGAAAAGTTTTGAGAATGTGGGAGGTTGTAGACGTTATGGGTGTGAGAGACTTTACATTCAGCGTATCGCATAAATGTAAAGACAATACGATATCGTGAGGAGGAGCTCATAATCAAGGCAGGGGGTTCAAGGCTAAAGAGTCATTGACAGTGGGGAGTGAGGTATCGTGGGCCATAGTTATGAAAAAGGAGAGAGGCCAAGGCAATGCCTGTTAATTGGGGGCCAGGTAATCTGAAAGGAGGTAATGGGAGGGCAGGGCTGTGTCTCCTGCAAACTTAGCATGAGCCTACTACATTCTCTCGTGTATCATGTTTAGTTGTGGATGATACCACTATGAACCATTAACATATTGGTGGGGAGAGTGATAAAAGAAAGAGGGAAGGGAGGGTAAACGCCAGAAATGGGAGAGGGAGAAGGGGGAAAAGTCAGGTTGCACGTGGGGGAGGAGGGTCTACTCCGATCGGGAAGGAGAAGTAAAAAATATTTTTTAAGTTAACTAGGGAACTGCTAGAACCTCTATCAATGTTTTATTGTTGTCTGTTTCCCTGTTGCAGATTTTCCCTCTTTTCCTGTCTGCTAAAATGATGTCACCAGAACAGAGCCCCATTTGGGCTTAAGTAGACTTTAACATTGTGAAACAAAAGACCATTGTACTGCATATGTGGCTATGGAGGAGACAGAGTGGCACCAGATTATCTCAAGAAAACATAATGGCAAATGACTATAATAGATCACTCTGCACCTTAGTGTACTTAGCTTAAAGCTGATCAAAGGGGCCGGTTGGAAACCTCTAGGCCAAATGGAGCTGGCAGCCAATCAGTTGTAGGCTACATTTGGGTAGTCTGACTGCAGCTGGCAGGTGCTGTCAGAATACAAAGAAAACAGCGGGGAATTTGTCCATCCATGCTGGTAAGAGTTGATAGAGCAATCTCTTATATTCTCTTCGTTCAGCCCGCAAGTTCCCTGATCCAAATGCAAATGGTTGATTCAGGCAAAATGTCTCTTATATCTACAGGGACACTGAGGATGATGACCGTATATCAGTATTAATAAATTGGATAAGTAAAGATGCATCATTCCATTATTTAGCGCTGGCTAATTTAAAAAATGTGTGGCAGACCTTAACCCCCCATAAATAAAGCGTGTACTGCTAAAATTGGAGAGATCCTGAGGGGTAATTAGTATAAATGCTCCAGATGCTGGTTAAATGGTCTGCCTACCCTGCATCTGGAGTATCTATATTAATTACCTATCAGTAGAGCTTACTAAGGAGAATCACTCTCTCTACACTGCTTATAGCAAAAGTAAACCCCTTAAAAAGAAAAATTATTTTGTCGTAATGTGCAAGTGTGGACAGCATACTTGCACATTAGTGCACACTTATCTTAAAAGTGTGTCCTTCTCCAGAACTGTTGGATTGATCTTCAGTCTTCAGCGCTGTCCCCTGCTGCCGCCATCTTCGGTGCTGACTTCTTGAAAGTGCTCCCATGCCCCTTCTGTCCCTTGGTGTTCGGAGGAGCTCAGGTTTGGACTGGGTTCAGTACAAACCTGAGCTCACCGTGCTTTGGATCAGCTTGGGTTTCTGAGAATACATTTTTTTTTTAAGCTGTTATTGAAAATCTGCAGTGAAATACGTCATATTCACTATTGTGTATAAAAAATGGCTGGTATTGTGTTACATTTACATTTTGTTTTAACGTGTGCACAAAGAAAAAAGCAAGCTTTTGGCAAATGTCACCAGAAGTACCTCCCTGATCATAGTTGCTTTTTGTTTAAATAAAATATCATGTGGTATATCAAGCACAAACGGCAAATCAATTCACTAATTGTTTATCTTGCAGCACATCAACTAAATATTGTGCATTTTATCTGCAGTATGTTATTTGGGGTAGGGATAGGTGAACACTCTCTCATGCCAGAGGGAAGAAATGTAACAGCAACAGCCAACATCTCACATCCAGGAAATTCAGACAGTATGGAAGCAGTGCTATTTTCCGGGGTTTGCATGAATGATGGCAAGCATCCCCCTACCTACAGAATGCACACGTCACAGAAGCTCCTGCGTGCCTCTTTTTTTCCTTGCTCTTGGCCTTGTTTAACCCTGTATGTCCACTGTGAATTTTAACCTTTTCTTCCTCCCTGTAAAAAATATTTAATCTTTTTCCCTACTCTGTGCATTATGTAACCCTTTATTTTTGCTATGGCTATTTGTTATGCTAATTTGTCATCCTCTCTACCAAATGTGTGTGCGTTATTTACCCTTTTTCCTATGTGCGTAATTTAACCCTTCCTTCTAGGTTTGTGCATTTTAAGCCTTTTCTCCCAGTGGTGTGAATTATTTAACCCTTTCCACCAGTGCCTGTATTCTTTAACCCTTGCTAACCTCTGCCTGTGCTCAATTCAAGAAGAACTCCAGGTTTCAGAAAAAATTACTCTTGCAGTGGGGCTACCCCAGCACTGCAAGGGTTAACTGCTCTTTTTCCTCTAGAGCAGGGGTCTCAAACTCAATTTAGTCGGGGGCCACTGGACACATTTTTTAGACCCGTGGGGGCCGCCACTATATACGATACCAGTTTTAATGTATGCACATGTTACAAGCGGCAACTGTCACCGATTCAAATTAATGATCGGGTGACAGCTGCTGCATGTACACACCTGCACACCGCATGTAATCATTTGTGAAAGCATAACATGCAGTTAAGGTGGCCATACACTGTACAACCATCGCAAGACCTTAGTCTTGCGATGGTTGTAAAGTACTTAAAAAAACGTACGATCTGCCCATCTTGGACAGACAGATCGTACTTGCGATGACTGCAATGAGGGGCGGGCTTGCGAGGACGGCAAACGGGCAGTGTGCGCGTGCGCACACCGGCCCGTTCGTCAGTTGTCGAACAAGCAGGCCACTCACTCGCCGAGAATCGTACGATTCCCGGCGGGTTTTCTAGCCTGCTTGTTCGATGGAAGACGTGCGACCGTACAGTAGAAACGGTCGCACGCCTTCCATACACTGTACGATTCTCGTACGATCGCGGGATTTCCCGCGATTCTCGTACGAGAATCGTACAGTGTATGGGCACCTTTAGGAATCTGTCACTATCCCTGGATACACAACTGTGTATCCAGGGAGCGTGATTGTTTTTGTAACTGCTTATAATCATATCACATACGATTGCATGCGGTATGCAGGCGTGTATATGCAGCAGCTGTCACCCGATCATTAATTTGAATTGGTGACAGTTGCTGCATGTAACGCCAGATTAGGGATTCCTGCTGCAGGAAAACTGAAGTTTGTGACACAGGAATCCCTAATCGCACCTGAAATATAGGGGATAGGGTTGCCACCTTTTCTCCAAGCGAAACCCGAACACTCTAGCGATGCGCTGACATTTACTTGGGAGAATGAGTCGCAGCGCATTCATATGTAAATATCACAGTTGAGACTATTTTCAGTGGGGGGCCAGTAGCCCCTATCTTAATTTTGGTTGCCCCTGTCAGGCAGACATCTTGTGTCACTGTTTCTGCTGCCATGAAACCTGGACATGGCATTCAAAACCAGGACAGTCCGGGTGAATCCTGGACAGGTGGCATCCCTAATAGGGGACTCCCCCCCCCATTACAATCCCCCCCACACACATAATAATACACCCCTCCTTCCAATCCCCCCCT
>NW_017306823.1:627318-628368 GCF_000935625.1 Nanorana parkeri | reverse complement strand
CCCCCCCTCGTTAATAATGCTCCCCCCTCCCTCCTTTCCTTCCAAGCCCCCTCACCTGCTGGCATCTGTGCAGGGAGGAGGCACATCATCCATCATTCGGCCGGAGTTTGGAACTGACAGAGCTCTGGCCGGAGCTGACAAGAGCAGCTATGCGGTCTGCATCCGATAGATGGCTTCAATGCACCGCTGCGCCCCCTCCCGCCCCTGAACACAGGGAGCAGACCGGCTTGCGTTCCAGAGGCTGAACGCACTGGAGAGCGGACTTTGTGGTGTGAACCGGCCCTTAAACCCTTTCTCTCTAGTGCTTGTGATCTGTATTGATACATCACTCTTAATACTCACTGCAAATAATATTGACCCTTTACATTCTAACATCAGCACCCATTTGCCAAGAACTGTTGGCCCTTTCCAGGGCCATCAGTTGTGAAACAGTTTATTATTGACAGGTCATTAATATCTGTGTGGTTTTCTGCTGTCTAATGTAGGAGATGTACTGTAAGAAACCACAGAAAAGTGTAAAAATTATACATTTTTGTAAGGTTCAGTTTACATTAAAAAAAAATCTGTTTTGCTTATATTTAGCAGTGATCCCCTCTGTTTGCTCTTTAAAGGTAATGGTAGTGCACAAAAACACACATCAAGTGCAATTACAGCGTTTCACAATAGTTTTCATTACAGTTGAATTTAAGTCAAAAGCAATGATAAACAATGACAAAAGGAATAACAATTGCCACTCCGACAGCCATTCACATGTAATCACACATTCCTTGATTACCTGTTTATTATTGCCTCTGGACACACAATGTCTGCTTCCAGGTGCCATCAGTTGCAGGTAATTACAGCATGTGCGATTAAATGCAAAAGACATCAAATGGCTGCGAACACTGGCAGCTGTCATTGTATACCACTTCCTGCCCGCAGCTGTTTATGTGAGTCTCACAGAGAAATTTGTGAGACTCATGGGATCGATTGTATTCACAAGTGTGAATGGGGCCTTCATCCGGCCAGTAAGTCTGTTATTTTTCAACTTCCTTTAACTAACCAAGTTAA
>NW_017306823.1:601621-627305 GCF_000935625.1 Nanorana parkeri | reverse complement strand
CGCTCCGGCTGCGGCGTGCCAGTATACCGCGAGCTGTAGCTCGCGGTATACTGAGCTTAGGGTGACGGGAGGACGCTAGTTTGTGTCCTTCCGTTACCCCAAGGAGAACTATGGGGAAAAACACTGACCCCATAGTTCTCCTTTAAACCTGGGTTTAGGTTTAAAAAGCTGCCAAACAAAGGTTACTGTTGGAACCTCATAGGATGTAGGGTAAGTGTACAGCGCTGATTAACCTCCTCAGTGTAACCCGCAATTTTAAATAAAGAATCTCCTTTACTTGTGAAATAAACTTCAGTGATCCGTGTGTGTATCAAATTACTTGTCACAAAATTTCAACGTGATAATTTGCTCAAAGGTGCATTTGAATAGACCATTAATGAGAAAAAACGGTGAACAATCACTTCACACTATAGCAACAAAAAATGTGCCTTTTAAATAAACAGTTAATAAGAAAAGCGAGTGAATAAATCGCATCTATATAAGGCAACCAAAAAATAACTGAAATAAATGCCGCAGAAGCAGTGATATACAATTGTTGCCAGGAGCTGGGCCGGACGCCACCTACTGGGATGCTAGGCTCAGCGTGCATGCGCCGTTGTTCTATAATTTTTCCTTGACCCATAAAATGTATCCACCGCGTCACTTCCGGTGCGGCCGCATCACCCAAATCAGATGGTTTCCTGACGGCCCTTGATCATGCGCATGTGTATGTGGAAGTGACGCAGTGAGGAAAATTACAGGCCACTCGCGGGGTGGTGTTGGAAAACTGGGGCTAGCCTGAGGGAGGAGAAATGTTATGGGTCGAGAAAAATTATAGAACAATGGCGCATGCATGTTAAGCCTAGAACGCCTCCAACCGCTGAGACTGCATCACCGGAAGTGATGTGGTCCAGCATTCTTATGAGGTCCAGAAAAATTATTAGAGGTCCAGAAAAATTATAGAACACTGGTGAACACAGATGAAAGTTAGGTATTTGAAGGTGGGGGCATGCAAAAGTACTGGAGTGTATTTTACCTTAATGCAGAGAATGCTTGAGGGCCTGTTCACACGACGTCCGTTTTCTGTGCTGACCTGATCCGTACGCTCCTGCACTAAAAATGCATCCCAATGTATCCCTATGTGTTTTATGGGCTACAGTTCTCACGTGCGCAGTCCGTTCAGGTTACGACAGAAAAATACTGCATGTCACATTTTGTACGGTCAGGAAACGGTCCGGAAACGCAAAACGCATCAAAAACGCATCAAAAACACACTGCACTGCAGCTAACATACTGACAGCCCCACTCCAGAAAACATTTTTTTTTTCTGGAACGCATCAAAAACGCTACAAAAACACATAGCACCGCGTCTGCTGATCCGCACCTGATCAGGACCTGAAACTCATGTGAACAGGCCCTTAAAGGAGAACTATGAGGTGAGTGCTTTTCACTCACCTCATAGTTCTAGCCGACCTGTGACAATGAGACTGTCACAGGTCAGCTCAGTAAATCGGGAGGTGAGCGAACACATAGCGGCGTTCGCTCACCTCTTGATCCTGTCACGGTTCTCTGCGTGACAGGGGAGGGGCTGGTTTCCCCCCTCCCCGATCCGCCAGTGCTGAGCCAGCTATCACGCAACTGGGCGGATCCAGACATTCTGCTATATTATCCTTGTGGGCACAGTTGTGTTCAGCACACCTAATTGGCTTCACCTTCCCCTTATTCCAGAGTTCAGTTTTAAATGTATCAAGGGTTAAAAAGCATAGATAGATTACCAGGGAGATGGGCTTGCAAAGCACAGAAATGGGTAGATAATATAAGCAACGGGGTCTAAATAATGCACACAGGGAAGACAAGAGATCACATAATGCACGCAGGGGGGCAGAAAGGGTTAAAAGAAGGCCAACAGCGAAGAGAAGGATGAATCTGCTGGGGCTGGGCTCTCTCAGATGAGCCTGCACAGGAGATCGGGAGCGTGCACGGCATAACACTAAACATGGGCAATGCATTAAAAAAAAAAAAGCAGCCGTCGTCGGGCACGCGCACGGGAGGGAGCCTGTAGGTAGGGGATGTCTGATTCCTGTCTTTTATGCAACAAGCTTTGCGATCATTGTAGGAGGCGGAGTTGGAAGTGCATTATTTTCCAGCCTGTTATGCCTGCCGTGCTTTCCCGGAGCTGTCCATTGTCCTGACTCTGTGTGGTAAGGTTCTGTTCCTATTCATGTTACTGCCATTAGAGTGTTGCTACAGATGGCTGGGGAAATATCCGGGACATAGGTGACATTTCAGGGAAGCATTGAGCATACTAGGACCTGTTGGGTGTCAGAAGGCGAGAGCTCTAGCTGTGCATCCTATGGCTGATCACAGTGGTGACCACAATATCTACATGATAAGCAACAGATGGGTTGGAAGGCTGCTGGAAGCAGTAAATGGATGGAGCCCAGGAAGATATATAGGGCAGCTCCCACCCTCTTCTCTCAGGCCAAATGTGTCTGCTGTGTGCACTGCAGATCCCAGGCATTCATATAGAACACACACATCCGCTTCTATTTATAGACACTGGACACACATACTGTATATACTTCACATTGTAATAGATATCATATACAAGGGACTGTTATTTGTGATGTAAGATGGTAATTTTTTGCAGTTCCTAGCAACAAGGCATATTATATAGCTTATATGATATTTTTTATGATATCATTTACCAATATATTAACCAAGGAAGTTTGTACCTTCCAACATTAGAGGAGGGTCACATTTTACATGTGCTTGGCTAATGTGGCTGGGTTTGATGTTGTGTAGTTGATATGCCTTTGCCAAACAATACCACCAATCCCCCCCAGGCACTTTGCCCAACACTATCACCCCTCCGCCAGACACTTTACCCAACAATATCTCCCCTCGCCAGACACTTTGCCCAACAATATCACCCCTCCTCCAGACACTTTGCCCAACAATATCACCCCTCCGCCAGACACTTTGCCCAACAATATCTCCCCTCCGCCAGACACTTTGCCCAACAACATCTACCCTCCACCAGACACTTTGCCCAACAAAATCTCCCCTCCACCAGACACTTTGCCCATCAACATCTCCCCTCCACCAGACACTTTGCCCAACAATATAACCCCTCCTCCAGACACTTTGCCCAACACTATCACCCCTCCGCCAGACACTTTACCCAACAATATCTCCCCTCGCCAGACACTTTGCCCAACAATATCACCCCTCCTCCAGACACTTTGCCCAACAATATCTCCCCTCCGCCAGACACTTTGCCCAACAATATCACCCCTCATCCAGACACTTTACCTGATAATATCACCCCTTCCACAGACACTTTGCTCAACAATTCTACCACTCTCACAGAGACTTTGCTCAAATACATTACCCCCCAGATACGTTTTCCAGTAATATCACCCTTCACCCAGACACTTTGCCCATCAATACCACCCTCCCATAGACAATTTGACCAAGCATATCAACCCCCCACAACACTTTGTCCACAATATTGCAGCCTTTCAATGACCAAAGACCTTTCCTTTACTCCTTTACATCCATGCAATACTCAGGCTTACTTTCAGCCCATACGTATGGGTTAGAGCAGTCAACAAGCTTGTTTAGCTCTGCTGGCTACATAATGTTCTGTATAATGTAACAGTTTTTAAAAAATGATTTTCTTAACTAACAACAGGTATTTCAGGTCTGAATAAGGGCAATTGATGCCCTAAGTACAGCCTGAAAATGATGGCCCCCTTGGTTTAACTGACAAGACAAAAGGGCTCCATAGGTGCTAAAAGTGAAATAAAATGTATAAACCTTCTTCGGTTTTCTTCAAGGTCAGCTCCAGGCCAGACCCCCTAACTATATAAAACAAAAAATGTTTCATTTTATTTATTGAACATATTAGGCATAGATCAAAATTAAGCAACTGAGGCCTTTTATTCAGAAATAATGAAGGAAATCACTTCTTTTATAAGTTATATTTAAGAATTAAGTCCATGGGGCTCATCTACCATCGTCTCCTGGCCAGGAGACAAATGTAGAGAAGCACATTAGAAGTCTGTGCAGCCAGGAGAGAGAAGACTTGTGGTGTGGCATGTAAATAAACAACAGAGGCCACGGCAGTCAGATCTCAGAAAGTATACATCTATGGAGTAGGAGGGTAGAATCGGTTAGCTAAGGCCAAAGGGGCAAAAAGGATAAGTGCACTTTGTTTTATCATTTTCATTCTTGTACACACATTTTTTGTAAAATCTAAAATTTTGTCTAGAAACCTGCTTAAATCCCCCAAACATTTATACATTTTCTGAAAGCAGAGGCCCCATAGAATAAAAAAAATGCTAGTTGCAGTGTTTTATGTTGTACAATATTTGCACAACTGTTTACTAAATCAATATGTTTAGGCTAAAAAACAGTAAAATTAATTTAGTGCACACAAACACAATAAAATACCCAATTTTTGTCACACCTTAAAAAATTCCCACGCCCAAGAAACGGCAAAAAAACTACAGTACCTAAAATTGCCCATGGGAGTCATTTTAAAAGCCTTTACCACTCATCACTTTAGCATTAACATTGGGTGATGGCCCTAGAATTATTGCTCTCACTCGGGTGTTCACGGTGATACTGTCAGTAACATGTTTGGCACAATCGTTTACACATGTAAGAGCACCCGAGGCAAGTTTGTATGTGGGGGGAGGCTTTCAAAAAGTTTCGTTTTTTTTATTTATCACTTAAATTTTTTTTAAATTCACTTTAATGTCACTTTTTTTTAACAGAAAACAATGTCACTTTAATTAGAGAATCTGATGAAGCACTGATTATGCTTCATCAGCTTCTTCTCCAGTCCACAGCAGCCGAAAGAAATGACAGGCTGAAACCGGAAGTGATGACATCCTCATTGCTTTCGGTTTCAGTGATTCGAGGGGAGATCAGGCACTGAAAGTGTGCTGATCTCCCTCTCATCCAGCTGCTGGCACCCACCATTCCAGTCCCGGGCCGCATGCGGGACAGCGGAGTCCGGGATTGCCACGGGGGGCTGGGGGAGGCACACTCCTCAGTTGTATACACGTGATCAAGCAGCTCTACAGCCTTCCCACCAGAAGACTTGTATGTTACAGCCAGGTGCTGCCTTAAAAGAATGATACCAAATTCACATTCACAGTAGCAGCCATGATCTTGGTGTAACTTCTTCAGTACTGCACCGTTTACATACATATTGCGGTCCTGAGGTGGTTAAAGGGAACTTATCCAATAGGGAAAAAAATATTTGGTGCCCCCTACACTTGGTGCTCTAAGCACATTCTTATTTTGCTTAATGGTGAATCCATCCCTGAGGTATCACCATTGGGAGATTTTCCCTCTACTCATGGGTTCATATCTACTAACTAAATTTTGCTTTTCTGTTCACTTTTTGTCCAGATAACATCTTTCCCTAGGACAAAAAGTGAGAGTTAAAGGGAAACTGAAAAGTTATAACTGACTACTATTCTATAAGCAAACCCTGCTTTATGAATTAGAAGCAAGTCTTAATTCTTCTCCATGGGTTTAGGAGGATAGTGACTATACTATCACTATACTATACTACACTGTAGTGAAAAATATTGTAGCTTTATAGGGTTATTACCTGGTATTATAGCATTTTTTATATAATGTTTCAGTATACTTCTGCACAATTTCACTGCAGAATGAACAGTATTGTCACCCTGTTAAAGGAAGTGGAAAAAGAATGGATCTACTGACAGGATTAAAATGTGATAAAGCTGTTATGCTTTTATACGATACACTGATCGTGAGATACCCGCTACGGGTGTAGCGGGTAAATGTAGAGACATTTACTCCCGCCGGGAGTTTTGCTTCATTTCTGTACAGTGATTGTGCCTTAACGTATATGAGGACATGCATGTGATGTCTCAGTTTATTGTAATGTTATGTGATGGGCGGTTGCCCTACTTTGTCCACTGGAATGTACTTTCTCTCTGATGTACAATAAAGAATTTAAAAAAAAAAATGTGATAAAGCCATGTTATTAGGGGGAGCTGTTCCGTTAATTCTTTTGATAAATTGCATTATGTATGTAATTTTCTAATTTGCCTATATTTACAATTGAAAGTTATACAAATGTTTGAACAAACAGTAAACATACAGAACTTCACATTGATTGCAACATAACAAAGCTTTTTTTGTCTCACATCACATGAACTTCCTAATGTAGAGCCTGGCTCTTTCAGTGCTATTTAAGCATCCACATGTCCACTATCAGGTTATTGTTTGTCCCCTGCCTCCATGCAGCATCTGGCTTTCATTTTATCTAATCACTCTCTGGCTATAATTTACTTCTCCGGATTTGCTCACACAAATGCTGTCAGCAAGAAAGACCGATATATATGTTCTGCACATTCCCATCACTAAGATGTTGCTGGAAAACTGGTCTTATAGCCCTGACAGTGTAACTAAACTGCGACCTTCCTGTCCCTCTTACTGCATAACTTCAGAGCTCTCTTCTCAAACACAGTTCCCCCAGGAATATAGGTTACCAGCCCACAGCTGAACTTCAGGTTTGGCATGGTTGAATAGCCGTGAAATGCATCGCCTATTCGCCTTGGTCCATGAACCCCTATCCTGACACAGGCTGCACCTCCCCCCTCAAGCCCGATGCACATGGGAAATAAAATGCATGCTTCCAGTTGCGTATAAAGGGAATTTCTAAATTCACCTGAAAGCATGTAATGCTTTGCTATGGCTGAATGCACAACTAGACATTAACAGCGTCTAGGTGCTTTCAGTTTATCTGAATTTACATAAACAATTCTCTGTGTCCCTGTAATTGCATGTAAACACGTGTAAATACAGCTAAACCCACGAAAAAGTGATCTGGAGGCAGAAAAGTTGTTTATTCTTTCCAGATAACGGCTCCTGTATTTGGCACTGTAGGGCCGTGTGCATGAGGCCTTAAAGGAGAACTATGGGGTTAAACCTTTTCCCCATAGTTCTCCTTAGGGTAACGGGAGGACACAAACTAGCGTCCTCCCTTCACCCTAAGCTCAGTATACCGCAAGCTGTAGCTAGCAGCTGAAGCGGATCCCGACAATTATGTCTGGATCCGCCCAGCTGCGTGACTGACAGCTGGCTCTGCCTATCTAGAGGCAGAGCCAGCTGTACCCGCCCCGTCCGTTCCGCCAGTCAGCGCTGGCGGAGCGGGGAGGTGGGAATCCAGCCCTTCCCCTGTCATGGCAGAGAGCCGTGACAGGATCGAGAGGTGAGCGAACGCCGGTATGTGTTCGCTCACTTCCCGATCTACTGAGCCGACCTGTGACAGTCTCATTGTCACAGGTCGGCTAGAACTATGAGGTGAGTGAAAAGCACCCGCCTCATAGTTCTCCTTTAAGGGTGCCCCCAGTGCCTGTTCTTTAGATTCCAACAGCGGCTCCTATCTGCATTAGTGACAGCATTACTAAACATCTATTCAGGCCCATCACTAGCCATGGCATGCAGGCTGCTCCTGAACTGATCACCTCTGGCCTGTTGTGCTCTGTTTCAACTGGAAAAAGTGTGTTGCCACTTTGGTTTTATTGGTTTGTTGGTTTTGTTACTGTTGAGCAAACCCAAAAAACACATGAAATGATTGCACTATGCCCTGTTTCTGGCTCCTTTTAAGACTACTTAGCTCTTGGCCAGATGCATAGTGCATTCTTTAGATTGATCCCTCGGTTGCTGTTATGGATGACCACATTTCTGTTACCACCCATGTAATGTCTACTATATACCCAGGGCAGGTTATTGGCTGTTCATAGGGAAGCCCTGGATCAAATGCCTGAGATTCAACAAGGCACTTCTCATATGTCATCTTCTCTGTTGATTCTTAAGGCTTTATCTGTAAGGGAAATATTACAATTTCATCCATCAATATGCATGTGAACAATAGGAAATGTGTCAAGTATCTGGCTAGATTTTATCCAGCAACCTTTATTGCTGACAACCTCTGGAAACTTCTTACCTCTCATTGTGCTATATAATCCATCTGCCCTTGCTCTTATCTTATTTATTTAATTTTTTTGCATTTACCCATTCTATGTTTGTTTTCCCTGTCTGTGTCTATGTTTTCTGTCTTCCTTTCCTGACTTGTCTGAGCAATGTAAGAAAGTTTTCTTCCTGTAGCGATCGCTGGTATATTGCCTGATTACCCATGAAGCTTTGTGTGCAACATCGCCCCTGTATTTGTGTGTTTTGTGATCTAACTCTTTGGGTCTAGCCCTCCTAGCTCCTAACAGTTTCTCCTGTCCTGTCCTTTATTTTCAAATGTTCATCCCATTCAGTGTATCAGACCTGCCTATCTCTACATACCTGTGTATTATCTCTGTCTGATTTCCAACTACTGTGGTCTGGCTTTTTTTGGATTATCCTTCTGCCTGTTGGTTTCATTCTCTACATGAATAACCTGCTCCCTTTCTTCTCCCATGAATCTAGATCTGTTACTCTGTCTGTATCTTGTACTTGTCTGACTGTTGCTGCTGGTCTGTACTTTGCTCAATTTAATCCTCTGGTCCTGATTCACCTACTGATCTTGCATTCACTGAGCACTTCATTTGTGTTGCTGCCTGTTACGCTTGTACACACTCCTTGTAGTAGATCTCTGCTTCATCAGCTTCTTTGGGGGTCCCTCGGTGACATTAGGGGTCCAATGTCTCCATAAAGAGGAACTGCTACATCTCTTTGCTATCACATAGGGGGGTTTCTTATCCCCTATGTGATAACAATAAAGGTAAGTGCAGAAAAAAAATTCAAGTTGCAAAAAAAATTTAAAGTCACACATGAAAAAGAATTAAAAAAACAAAATTAAAAAAAGTCCCCACCCATACATACACATATACATATGCGTGGGGTGCGCATACGTGCGAAAATGATGATTGTGCCCATTACGCCGCACATGTTACATATCACCGTGAACGTCGCAGTGGGAGCAATAATTCTAGGGCCATAATCACTGATAACACTAAACTGATGAGCTGTAAAAGCTTTTAAAGTGTCGCCTATGGCCAATTTTGGGTATGATAGTTTTTTGTGATTTTGCAGGCGCACTCAATTTTAAAGCTTGACATGTTTGGTATGTATTTACCTGATGTGACCCCGTCTTTTATATTTTACCACAAAAGTGGCTAGTAATAATTGTATTATAACATAATGTAAAAAAAAAAAAAAAAATTCCCCAAAATTTTCAGTCATTTTTCCTTAATATAGTAAAAAATAAAAGTGGTGATTAAATACCACCAAAATAAAGCCAGGAAGGGGGTGTAAACACCCAGGTCAGCAAGTGGTTAAGCCAGTTTTCTATCCAGTTACAGATTGAATACTCTATACCTACTGACCTTAACTTATACATGAGCCGCCTGTGGGGAACTGTGTCAAATGCTTTTGCAAAGTCCAAGTATACTATATCCACAGCCATTCCTCTGTCCAATTTATGACTCACTTCCTCATAAAAAGAAAGTAGGTTTGTTTGACAACTTCTGTCTTTTGTGACTCCATGCTGACTATCGCTTATGATATTATTTACAAGCAAAAACAATTGCATGTGATCATTGATCAAACTTTCAAGTATCTTCCTAACTATAGAAGTTAAACTTACAGGTCTGTAATTACTTGGTAAAGACTTTGATCCCTTTTTAAATATAGGCACCACATTGGCCTTGCGCCAATCCATCGGTACCAAGCCAGTCATTAGAGAGTCTCTAAAAATTAGATACAATGGCTTTGAAATTATACAGCTCAATTCTTTGAGGACACATGGGTGTAAGGCTCTGTTCACACCTAGGCATATTGAATATGCGAGTTTGTCGTGCGTTTCGTGACGCGCATTTATACCGCGATTCGCGGTAAAAAAAAGCTACTTGGCTGTATCCCAATGGATACGCACAACAAAAACGCTGCAAAGAAGCTCATGTACCTTTTCAGGCGTAGGCCATTTTGTAGCACGTTCAGACGGGCTGAAATACGGCAAGGTGTGAACCATACCCATAGAAAACAATGGGATTTTCATGTTTGAGCGTTTTGTAGAGCGTTCATAGAGTGTTGAACGCGCTACAAAATGTACAGGTGTGAACCAGGCCCAATTCGTCATCCGGTCAAGGTGCTGCTGACTTTTGTGTCCTTAGGATTGTATGGACACAATACACTGTGCATAGGTATACACATGTAAATGCAAGTATTGCCATTTACACACACACATGGACATAAGTTCCTGAAAGCAAAACGTATAAATGCTACAACATCTGAATGCAACAACAGGCAACCAGAGTATAGACTCCGGTGCCCTTTAAAGAGTATGGACCAATAAAGTCATGTACACCTGGCCACACCCGTACATGAAAAAATAGACCAAGTATGCTTGCACTGGGGCACAGGAAAAAGGCCTGAAGTGCACAAAAAGCAGAAAAGAACTACAGGAGAGAGAGAAACCAGAGCAACAGAACAGGCAAACAGTAGGACCCAGGGAAGACAGCAGTTAAGGCCTTGTTCACACCAAGCGCGGAGCAGATCCAGACCAGAGCAGGTGCAGACCGGATCAAAACTGCGTCCAATGTATTCCTATGGTATTTTGACCTCCAGTTCACATGGCAGCGTGCAGATCCAGAGCAGTTGAAAAAACGGCGGCAAGCCCTATTTTACCTGCTCTGGAAAGCATCAAAAACGCATGCAAGTGCCTGAAAGCCCATGTTAAACTTTTTTACCAAAACCGGCCCGGAACGTATCAAAAACGCGTCAAAAACGCGGCACAACCCACTGCACTGCATGTGCAGAAACCTGACCGGATCTGCTCTGCATTTGGTGTGAACAAGGCCTAAGCTGCAGGAAACTGAAGCCTCAACAGGAGGACACAGTGAGCAGAGCTCTCCATCAAGCAAGCCCCCACCCAGCAGTTGACTGTACTACAGATGGCAGAGCAGGTTGCTGCCAAGCTCCAAGTAGGTTCCTGACAATTGTAGAAACAGATGAAATATAGAATATAAGAATGATGGTTCTTTTGGTTTAGTAAAAGACACAGACAGTTCCTTGTTTCATCATCTTACCACAATTCTTTGGAATTTTGGTCTCTGAGAAAAAAGAGGAATTGGAATCATCAACATTTATCACTTAATTACATTTTTCAAAAGTGCATAGAACTGTGTGACCCCAGTGACCTGCAATTATAGGATCCTGGAATAAAACACAGCTTTGTTGTTAAATGACTGTCCGCTTCTAAAAAATAACAGAAATTACTCATTTATATTCCTTTCATAATATTTCTTTAACTGATTTTGAGTTTGCTTGGATGAATAGTAAAGAGTATAATACAATCCAGCACTGCTTGAACACTGCAAAATATTTTTAATTGTAACCCGTGAAAGGACATTTATGGGTGTGGGGTGCTTACTTCTCTATAAAATGTTGTGATCTCAACAACAAATGTAAAACTATGTATTAGTTTATTTTTTATTGCTCATGAGAGTGCGTTGGAGATTAGGAAATTAGTAAGATACTCAACTCCAGGCAAAAGTTTTATTTTTTGACAGAGTGCAGAGGGGTTATTAGAAACTCTGTCAACTTAATATTGCTGTCTGTAGTCTTCGTTCACATTTACAGTTTTCTGCCGCAGTCACATTTACCATGCCTGGCATTGCCGCTTTTAACATGTCATGGTCAGGATTCGGATGTCATAGTAGAGGATACATAGGGATTGAGTATTAGGTACTGTATACATTGCAAATGGGCTTATGGATGATTGACATTATTTTGATGTCATATTCAATGATATGGTGTGATAGTAGGCAGTGAAGATAATGTGCTAAGCATGTAAAGGATGCTGCAAGGGACATGCTGAGTGCAAGGAGCATGATCATGATCATACTTAACAACTGGAGCATTTTCTAAGAACATGCTGAGAGTGCTCCAGTTAGGCATCTTACCTGGGGCCCGTCACCGACCCCCCTGCCCTTTTCAGCCCGCATGGAAGAGGACACGGGTTTATTAAAGCTGCAACGGCAGTGTCGCCCGCCTCCCGGGCCCACTATACACTGCCGTTGCCGCTTTAGCAGAGCCGCATCTCCTACAGCGGCGCGGCCGAGAAGAGCTCCGAGGTGGGGGCGTTCCGCAGTGGATGGGGGCGTGTCGCAGTAGAGGGAGGGCGGACCTACCACGGAGGGCGGACGGAGGCAGGAGAGCCTCATGCTAGGGGGGCCCCACTGAGATCCGGCCCTGGAGCAGTTCTACGAAAACCCAGACTCGAACCTGGTGATTGGGAGCCATGATGCTGGTAAGTGATTTTAATGATTTTTTTTTTTTTAGCTGTTAACCTTTTAGTCTCCATTCACATACAGCATTTGCGCTTCCCGTGCGGTTTTTCATGTGGGAGCCCGCACGGGGCGCAAAAGCTATATGTGAACTGCATGGATTTCGCTAGTTTGCGGCCATTATATAGTCGTGAATGTGCAGAATCTGCTGGATTATCGCGCTTGCAGTATTTTGCGGGTTAAAGCTCCATTCACACTGGATCGGCTGTCCGAATACGAGCGGAGCCGCTCTAAACAGAAAAAACAATGCACTTTTATGTGCTTTATCAGACTATTGTGGGAAACCGCACGGTGCCAAACCGCACGGCCCTCAAAATAGTGCAAGCGTGATAATCCAGCGGGTTTTGCACGTTCGCAGCTATATAACAGCTGCAAACGAGCGGAATCCGTGCAGTTGTTTTACATATAGCGTTTGCGTCCCGTGCGCAAATGCTATGGGGGTTATTCACCGAGTGAATAACGGAGCCGAAGTGAAGTGAGCTGAACGCTGTTCAGGGTAAATGAATGAGAATGTTTTTTTTTTAAACGTAAAACAAATAGGAAATGTTTTTAAAAAATGTAAAATATTTTAAAGAAAAAAAAAAATGACGCACATCCTGTTTCCTATTGGCCGGCACCTGCCAGAGTCTTCTAGTAGGTCCCGGCCAATAAATAACAACTGGGTGGAGCCGACAGGGACGTCACGGCTGGCTCCGCCCAGTTGTTATTGTTTAATGACAGATCAGCATCCCCTGGTCATTTGGGGACGCTGATCTGTTATTACAACTGGGTGGAGCCAGCCGTGAGATCACGGCTGGCTCCGCCCAGCTGCCATCTGCGTGGTGATCGTTCGGCTTCGGCTGACCTTTCTCCCTGCTCTGGCTGTGAATACGACTCAGCCAAGCTGAAGCCTATGGGTTCGGCTCAGCTGAGCCGCTTGGCTGCTGTACGGGCTATAGTGAATATTGTGAATAGCCCGTACAGCAGCCCTTTGGCTATGGATGGGGCTTGTATATGGGTAGAGCACAAGGGGGCCCCATAATATTGTATTGCCCGGGGGCCCCATGTGCTGTCAGTCCGCCCCTGAACCAGACCCACAAAATTATGCTCACATTTCAATAAATATTTAAACAGTATAAACAATATGTAATAGTTAACAAAACCCATACATTTTATCTACCTGACATTACAGTTAAAATGTCAACACATTATGACAAAATGTGAGCATGACTAGTATTATGAAAGACATAGGGCACCCTGGGATAGAAGGCAGAAACAAACAAGCAGCGAATGGTGGGTAATGCAAGCTTGTGCCTAACAATGGAAATGGCTTAAAGGGGGACGGTTAAACAGAACCTTTGCCTGGTCGCTGTATACACTGCATCCATGTACCCACAAAATACTAATAATTTCTGTGCCACAGTAATGTGTTTTAACAGTACTGCTGAGACAATGCACACTTTGGTCAGGACTATGTAACGTACAACATAATGTATAGACTGCAAGGGATGTTGGGGCAGAGAAAGACAGGTAGAGAAATAGAGGGAGGAATCAAGAAAGGAAGAGCAGGAGAGGGAGGAATGGAGAAAGGGGGAGGTAGCCAGAGAGGGAAAACGCAAGGGAGAACAAGAGAGCGAGAGAGAAGGAAGTGAGAGGGGGAGGAGGAGACAGCGGTAGATGACGAGAGAGGGAAAAAGAAAGGAAAAGAGAGGGAGGGTGCTACGTTCTCCAAATTCATATTAGCAGTCACAAAAATGTATTACATTAATATGATTAAACATTTTATATTAATTTAGTTACCTAAGTAACGAATGTAGAGTAATGGGATACTGCTGTGTCAGTGGGAGGAAAGCATTCTGCTTCATTGGGCATCAGTGGGAGAAAAAAATGACACTGTGTTGGTGTCTGTGGGAGGAAAAAAATGCCATTGTGTTAGTGTCAGCAGGATGAGGAAGGGGAGCTCGGAGGCTGGGTAGTGGATACTTTGGGATACACTGAACTAAGGGGCCTTGTGTGGCTCTAGGGGAGGGAGGGGGCTGAAGAGCTTTTAGGGAGGTAGGGTGGCTAAGGAGTCACCATGACAAATAGAAATGTTTCTAACTTTAACCATTAAGACTGATCTAGAGTTGCAGTGTGCTGCTTGAAGAGAATGTTATTCTCTAACAAGGTATAGGAACTGCTAAGAGATCTGCTGGTGTATGATTACTGTGTTAAGAGCAGGAGGAATAGCAGTAAACTTGCCAATATAATGACATGACAAGAGAACGCAGCAGAGCACGCCAATAGCATGTCCACCTCTGATCTCATACTGCCACACGTGCTCACAGCAACCCTTTCCTCTCTCTGACTCACACAATGTGTTCAAACATTGCCTGACATGTGATGGGAGAGCATGCATACTGTGTGTCCACCTCTGTTCCCATGCTACTGTTCACAGATTGAACTATCTTGCTTTGCATGTAATGAGTCTATCTCATATATTAGTTTCACCTTTTAAGTTGCATTAGTGACATAAATGAACTTTTGCACGACATTCTAATCATTCGAGTTTCACCTGTAGCATCTTTCCTTCCTCTACATATCGCGCCTGACAGGCTGGAGATTCACGTCTAATACACACACCCTTCCCTTCTCTCCTTATATCCAGGCAGCCACTGAGATTTGAAATGTGAAACCAGAGAAAGTTCCCAGAACCTAGATAGATTACCTCGCAGCTCCCTGGACGGGGACTCCATTTATTAAATGGGAAAACAATTTTTCTGGGGACAGCTTCATGAAAACGGGAACTGTCCCTGGAACTTACAGTAGGAACATCTGATCAGCCTACTATACATCCCGTTTTGATTCACTGGAACCTTGATTTTCAGATTACATTTTTTTCACACAGGAGCTCTGATGGAAATGTTTTTAACACTTTAAAGTAGTATTAAACTCTCAAACTTTTTTCAATAATGAATCCAGATCAAACAACTATACATTGCCCAGCAAAACATTGCTATACATTTTTGTCCAAGCACTTACAATCATCATGTTTCTGAACAGCTGCTTTCAAGCCTCTCAGCTTGGCTTCCCTGAACGTCCTGTCCAGTAGTGATGGGCCGAACAGGCCCGAGTTCGGTTCAAATTCGAACTTTAGAACATCCAAAAAGTTTGATTTCGAACTCGAACTCAATGCAAGTCAATGGGGGTAGAACTTTCAGAAACAATTGTCCCCTTTAAGAGGACTTATATGCAAGTTATTGGCCATAAAAAGTGTATGGGGATTCGGGTACTGCCCTGGGGGGACATATATCAATGAAAAAAAACTTTTTCAAAATAGAGTTTTCTAACCAGTTGCCGTCCGCCCGTTGAAAAAAAAACAGATGGACGGCACAGCTGCATTGGCGGGTTGCCGTCTCCAGACAGCATTTCTATTTTCTGCTTGCGCGTGCACGGGCAGAAAAAACCCCGTCCAATGCAAAGAGCCGTTACCGGCTTTTTCACATATACACGATCGGCGGCTCTATAGCCTGCTGATCGTGAATATTTAATGTCAGTCAAAGTACCGCAGCGCTGAATACTGAAAAATGGCCGGGATGGGAAGGGGGTTTAACACCGCGGACTTCAAGTGGTTAAAGGTGCAGTGATTCTAACATCACTTAAAGGGTAACTAACAATAAAAATGAAAAATTCCTTTAATTATCATGCCTGAGGGGTCCCCTTAAACTGCCTGTAAAGTGGCAAATCTGTACAATGTATAGAACCTGCTGCAGCAAAAATTTTAAATTTTTTTTATTTTTTTTATTTTAAACCGTGCAGTTCCCCCTCCCAAACATTACCAGACCCTTTAGGTTAGGAGGGACCAAATAAAAAAAACAAAACCGTGGGGTTCCCCCCCAAAAGTCATACCCCATGTAAAAAAAACAAAATGTGTGGGGTTCCCCCTTAAAGTCATATCAGGCCCTTAAGGTCTAGTAGGAATTTTAAGGAGGAACCCCACCCCCCACAAATGGGAGTGGAAAGACATGGGATCCCCCCTAAAATTCCATACCGGGCCCTTGATCCGAGCATAGGCTTGGCAGGGCCGGAAAGGGGGGGGGGGTGAGCGAACGCCCCCCCATACCAGGCCACATGCCCTTGGCACTGGGAAGGGCACCCAGATCCCGCCTCCCCCTCTTGTGAATGAGTAAGGGGAACTTGTACCTCTACCCATCACTAAAAGGTTAAATAAAATTGTAAATAAAAAGCTCAGACTTTTGTAAAAATCCTTTATTTGGAGAAAAAAAACAAAAGTCTTTTATTTAAAAAAACAAACCCAAAAAAATGGCTCCACCGACGTAATCCATGGTCAATCACGACGTCCAGCGTTGTCAAAGACGACGACTCAACGAAATACAAAAATTAATAGAAATAATTTTTTTAAAACTCCCACCGCTGTCCCGTCCGCTTGCGACAAACACCCGCCGCATAATGGCATTTTGAGAAATGCTGGCAAAACATAAACAATTGTTAGCTCTGCCCAACTGTGTAGTTTTACGTCATCTGACAGGTGAGCCATGATTGGGCAAAGTCATCATGATTTTGCCCAATCATGGCTCTTACAGAGTACTGAGCCCTGATTTAGCCAATTAGGGCTTCACAAGGCGCATTGCTGTGTGGAGCGTTCACCGATCGAACAGACCGCCGAACACCCTTATAGTTCGTGTGCTCGGCGAACAAACGAACTAGCAATGTTCGAATCAAACATCCAGCCCATCACTACTATCCAGTACAAGATCACATGGGAGAGAGCAGTCTCCAGCAAGTGTTCATCTACTAGCTTGGAGAAGGGAGGAGGGTGGAGAGGGGGCCAGGTGGGAGGGAAGTAGCTTGATTTGCTGTGTTTGTGGAGATATGCACAGCTTATTAGCACACAGGGTGACTGCATAGCACTCTGCTTGAGAAAGGAGTCATTCTAAAGCAGGAAGTCAGGACCAGTGCTCAGGGGACCAGCTGATTCTGCAGGAAACTAAAACTTTTAAACATCAAGAAGCAGCATCCATCACCCTACCGCTAATGCTTAAATATTACGCTCATTTTAACCTTTACTCATAAATCTTAACCAAAACCCCAACTTAAACCCTAAGGCCGGATCCACAATGTAGCGTTAATAACATCAAATGCTTTTTAGTGTGTGTTTAATGTGTACTTTTACAATAAAAACTTTTTTTCCTCCATTTTTCTCCAGTTTTAAGGTTTAAAAGAGGACCTAAGCTGTGGATACTGTGCACAAAAAGGTAAGCAGAGAACTAGCTAACATTATGCCTGTGGTCTCCCTTCAGCTTCAGCTCCCTTCAATTTTTTATCTATTAATGATTTACTATGCCTTATTCCACACTGTTTCTCTATGTGGAGGTGGCAATCTTCGTAAAGGAAAAGGCTTGACCTACTTTTGTCCACCTGATGGCAGGTAATCTAATGACTGATGGAGAATTAATCAAGCAGCAAAAGAGAGCTTTATAAAGAAGAGATCCACAGAATCATTAAAGCAAAAGAAGGGAGATGAGAACAGTAGTGACATCAAACCTCATTCCAAATCTCACGTCAGATCTTGTGAGACGAGCAATCAGAGACATATAGGGGAATTTATCGAAACTGGACAAAATCTGGAGCAGCTGTGCATGGCAAACAATCAGCTTCTCTCTCTCTTATTTGTAAATCTTAACTGAACAAAACTGAAGAGAGCAGCTGATTGGTTGCCATGTACAGCCGCTCTGCTTCAATTTTGAAAAATTCTTCTCATTGTACCTTAAATTAGCTTATACTAGATATATACAGCTATGAGGCTCAAGGCACAGGAGTACCTAGGCACAAAAAGTGCACTGCAATTCAAGAAAATATGTACATTCGTATGGTTACTTCTTAGGCACGATTAACATTTCTAGATGTTTCCTATATGACAACAATCTCAACATTTTGAATTTAGATCCACTTTAATTCCTTGGGCCCTGGCAATTATTTATGGGGCAAGTGATAGTAAATGGTGTAGGTCAGGGGTCTCAAATACTGGCCTGCGGGCCAATTGCGGCCGGCACTATGTGGCCCGCAGCCAGCTGACAAGGCAGGCATGCGGTCACGAACCGCATACTTGACTTGCCGGAGCAGCTACACAGTCTGCATCTCTGTCGGATGCAGACCGCTTAGCTGCTTCTCTGTGCCGGCACTCGGATTCTTTTGGGCAGTGCTCTGAAATCCTTCAATGAACGCCTGTACTAGACCTTACTAATCAACCACTGAGGGACCATGCCTACTCGCCTCCTCTCTGCAAAAAAGTATGCAGGAGAGGGGGCTCTTTGCTTTATTTTATATGTGAGTGTGTGCAAGGGTAGTATTTTTTTATGTGTGTGGGGGTAATGTATTTTTTTATGTGTATGGTGGGAAGTTTAGGTGCGATTAGGGATTCCTGCATCAGGAAAATGCGTCTTCCTGCAGCAGGAATCCCTAATCTGGCATTTACAAGCGTCAACTGTCACCCATTCAAGTTAATGATCAGGTGACAGCTGCTGCATGTAAATGCCTGCACACCGCATGTATGTATAATTACATACAGTTAGAAAACAGATTAGGGATTCCTGCTGCAGGAAAAGGCAAGTCCCTTGTGCAGGAATCCCTAATCGCACCTACACTTACAGATATGAATGGGGTCTTATTGTGAGTATATCAGTGTCCGTAGTACCAAACCTTATACAGTTACATTTTATTTTGAAGTAGGAAATTTGGCAAGCGGCCCCCATGGGAGAAAAAAATGTGTGGAGTGGCCCCTGAGTGAATTAAGTTTGAGAGTCCCCTGGTGTAGGTAATAGATAAACAACAAGAATACTTGTTGGTAATATTCTTAAACTATGTATGTTAAGTTTAATAGAACATGATCTTCATCTTTTTTGGGTTTTGTGTATCGCAGATTACAAAGAAAATAATGCAGTCATCTACAAGAGATCGCTATAAAGAACTTAGTCCAGCCCTGACTCCAGATGCCAATGTTGTTATGAGCTTTAGCTTCGACAGTTACCAGCTTGAAGAAGAAGAACTACAGACAACTGGAAGCAGCCAAACACAGGGAGTCCTTACCTTAATGGAGCCAGGTACATTTAGATGCCCCTATATAATATAATGTCATTTTATTATTTTGAGATTCATATTGTAAATCAACACAATCAGTAAAAAGATCAGTAACTTTTGTATGTCCATGATATGAATAGATTTGGACAGGGATGGTCAAACTACCCGTGAGACCTTGTGGCAGCATGGGATTTCTTTGGAGTTATGGGGCTTTCTAGATATGGGTTGGATTAGGGGCTGCTGCCGTTACTCTCTCCACTACCAAAATATGCCACTACTCAGGTCAGTGGCAAAAACAATGAGAAATGTCCTTTATCTTGACTGCCTGCTTATTTATTCATTGTCATTCAAGCAGTCTTGGTCAAAAAACACCTCATTCCCTGTCCACATACTGTAGGTTCTTACATTATATGCTTTTTTGATGAATTCTTCGATGTATATATCTAACACAGCATCCTGGGGACCAACTATATCACATGTTTACTGCCTTATTTTAGATGCATATTGCCTGCCCTGTGTCTATTTATCAGTTACGCTAAATGCTGTAATTTGTGTTTAACAAATATATCACACTTTTACTTAATATTTCACAATGCCGATACATTCAAAACTAAATATAATTTCACTAATCTATTTTTATCATACATCTAACTTTGATTGCATGTTATTGTAAGTTATATTTGACTTCACCACAGTTGCTGACCTCAGGCCTTAAAAATCCAAGTATAAATTAAAATACAAACACAAGCTCCTCCTATCTCAAGTGTGCAGGATACATTTCTAGGGTCGCCCACCTTTTCCTCAATTTGTGCTGACACAACCTTGCAGCACTGACTGCACAAAAGTGACCAAGTGAAGACACCATTTTTGGCATTTTAGCAACTACTTTTGTGGGCAACAGAAATATTTACTGTATTATAAGGAGAGGAAAAAGGACACTGAAGAACAAAAGTAGTCACCCTCAATAAGGATGGACAGTGTCAGCACAAATTCAGAGATGATTTGAGTATCTACAGCTGAGTGATACACAAATAAGAGACATTTTTGTTAAAAGTTATTGTACTTGAATGTATTTTTAAGCTTTAAATTCTGAGTATTGTGTCACTTTAAGTATAAATGTGTTTTATTAGTTACATTAATTTGAATAGTCCAGATTTCCCATTCAAGGACCAAACATGCATTGACTAATATATTTCTCAATATAGCTCTTTCCTTTTCACATCTAACCTGCCTATCAGTTACTTACTTATTAATATTATATTCATTTACATACACTGCCTATCTCTATTGTATTTCAAAACCATCAAGAAAGAAGTTGCAAGCTAGCATTTACCCACTTCTCACAATTATTTTTGCAAGTTTGGAAAACATGGCCATTTCATTCCTCAACTTTTCAAATCAACCTCTCAATCACCACTTTCATGAAAGTCCATTAGAAGATAAATAAGAATCTCAAACATTGTATAAATAGCCCCCTGTAGAGAAACAGAGTTTCAGACACTAAAAGGCAATTTAACATTACAGTTGGGTTACAGTGATTTGTTTTTGAGGTAGCATTGAAGCAGGTTTGCCCAGTTAGTTCTATACTGGGTTGAATGTCTTTCTCTACTTATTAACTCTCGTGTAATAGCCTCCATTTTGCAGTATGTTAATTTCAGATATTGACATTTTACCTTTAAAAAGAGAAATGATGCCAAACCCTTTTTTTGACTATACTTCTCTTTTGGGTCACAGGAGTACTAATGTGCTCCTGTGACCCAAAGTCAGCAATTACTCGGCTAATAGGCGCTATAAGCAGATGGGATAAAGCTGCCTAATTGACAGCTAGCTCTGCGTACAGCTGAGAGCCAGTATCACGTACCTGGTAGGGAGGCCGAAGTGAGAGGAGGCTTCTCTTGCACCTCGTGTCTTGTGCCCTTTGAGGTTGAAGACAAAGGCCAGGCAGACAGGGAGAGGCACGAGTCCTTTAGGAAAGTCCAGTAATCGAGGTCACAACAAGCCGGGGTCAAAAGCCATGAAATCCAATTCAGTACAAGTAGGGAGCAGGCCAAAGAATATCCAAAACAGTCCGAGGTCAAAAGGCAGGCAGCAAGCAAGGATGGTCGTTTACACAGGAACAGGTCAAATCCAGGGGAATCAGGTATATACAGGAGAAGGCTAAACGGGACACAATGAACACGATCAAGCTGACAAGACAAACCAGCAACTAGTGGGCGTTTGAGCTGGGCTTAAATAGGGCAGTGAATCCATCTATGATGTAACTTCCTGTGCGCCTCTTGGCGCGTATTTGTTCTCAGCTGCGCCTGCGCGTGTTTGTTCTCCGCTGCGCATGCGCAGAGCGGGAGTTTCGCTGACAGCCAGAGCCAGCCACATCCATGAAATCCCTGCTGGGGCAGCGGCCCACAGTCGCTAACCTGCGCTAGGAGCAGAGACCAAAAGCCAACTGTTCATCAGTTATGTGGTTGGTTAGCTCTTGTTCTTAGAGGTTTGGGACAGCTGCAGCATGCTTCACCGACTCTAAGTATAGGGGAGAATATGTTTTACTCTCCCCATACATCCCCATACATCTCCTTCAAGAAAAGGGTCCATGTCCAGTGCAGTCCCAATACAATGACAAAGCAATTTGCCTTGTTTACAATGAGCACATTTCACACCATTGCGTTGAGATGGTGAGCGCTGAATCAAGGTACTACGTGCAGTTTTTTGTTCAGCGTGGCATGGTGCGACACAATCAACTGCATTGCACTGCACTGAGATTGATAGAACTGATTGCAGTGTCACTTTATGACATTTCAATACAGTTCTGACAAACAAAGGGCTTTCTGTGCGATGCGCTGATTTTACTAGCACAACGGCACCACAGCCTTCAGAGAGCACATTAGCTGCTGCGTTCCAACATAGCTGCTGGCGTGAATGGGCCCTGAAAGTTATCATTTGAATTATCTGCTTTCCTTCTACGCCCCAAAAGATGCTGAGAAGCTTTTTAGCTTTATTCCAAATTGTATGGCTGTGGCAGAGATAGGACATAGGTTATATGATATAATCAATATACAGAATGCTAAACACAAATGCATATAAGAATGTTTTGGCATGTTAAACAGAATTTGACATCTTTGCATCAGCCACCAATTCGGAAAATGAAAAATCAAATATTTAATAATCGATCAGCCAAGGGATTTAAAACTGTTGATTTATAGCTCAGGTACAGCCTACATTTACAGGATAAATATGTATAATGGTAACAGGTTTTCTGTTGAGCTGAAGTTGAATTCCTGGCAGTTATAAATGACTCAAACTAATGCAGTCCTATATTCTTCAATACAAAATATTAAATGCATTTGTTAAATCTAAGCAGTGTAAGTACCTGAATTTGACTTGGTATCAAATTCATGCAATCAACTAAACCGCAGAGCTTAGAGTAGGGGAGGAGACAATTGGATGTGTTGCAGTACAAGTAACATGCTGATGGTAGTACTTTATTTTGCAGGTTTTTGTAGGTAGCACATAAAACACTAATAGTCCTGATACCAATATGTGGGCATGCACAAGTATAATTATGCTCTATTATTTATGTATTTTTTTTACTGTGGTTCTTTTTCATTAAGATACAAATCCAGAGCCTATGGACCGATATCATGGAATATACTTTGCTATGTTGCTTGCTGGGGTTGGCTTCCTCCTTCCTTATAACAGCTTTATTACAGATGTGGACTATTTGCACCACAAGTTTCCAGGTGCGTTGAATGTTACATTGAATGCCTTTCCTGAGTAAAGTCGATTTCATGGCAAATATTTGAATTCCTTTAACTACCTAAAGCGAATGTATACATATCTACATGTTTTATTTTTTATTATAATCAGGACTAAAACAATTCAATGTTTAGAAATACTTTTCTTTATATTCTTTTTAAGATAATTTTTATTCAATTAAAGGAGAACTATGAGGTGAGTGATCTTCAATGAAAATGTCACACGTCGGCTCAATAGATCGGGAAGTGAGCGTCGTTCACTCACTTCTCAATCCTGTCCCTCTAGAGAGCCGTGACTGTCACTCACGGCTCCCTGCAGGGATTTCCCCTCCCCTTTCCGATCCTCCAGCGCTGACTGGAGGAACGAACGGTTGCGGCTGGCTCTGCCTCTAGATAGGCCGAGCCAGCTGTCAATCACGCAGCTGGGTGGATCTTGACGTAATGTAGGGATCCGTCCCGGCTGCGGCGGTCTCAGTATACCGCGAGCTGTAGCTCGCGATATACTGAGCTTTGGGTCACGGGAGGATGCTAGTTTATGTCCTCCCGTGACCCTGAGGAGAACTATGGGGAAAAGCACTGACCCCATAGTTCTCCTTTAAGGAACAGTGGATTAGCCCAAGTAGGATTGTTCAGAGAAAGGGACCAGGTATCTGGAGGAAATAGTTTAATCGCTTGGCAAAGTATTTTTAGTGGGGTTCTCAGTACATGGTAGTACTAGAGATGGCCTTCGATAAACTAGGCTACATAAGGACTCATAAGAGGACATTATTTTCAGGTCAGGTAATTATTTAAAAAAACTATGCATTATTATTTTGTAACCTTACTCCTAACCAACAGGCAGAGCTTTAGGCTCTTTTTTACATTTCAATATTTCAAAAGGAAATCTATACATAAGTGAAAAGCAGTGGCTCCACCTCTTTCCTCCTCCTACAGAACGGCTCCATCTGAGATTGCATATTTCTGGTCCAGATTTTGCTCTAGTTTTCCTCTTTTATTGTTTTTCCTAACCCTAGTTCCTAGTTTTTCACATACATTGGCAGGGCTGGTACAGTGCATTTACAACTGTGAAGTAGAGTCTTCAGATTAGGCCAGGAGTAAGTGTGTCCCATAGATACTTCATCAAAGAGAAGGTGAAAGACTGGCAGAAGTCAGAGATTTTTATGGTTTGGAATATGTCCTTTTTGATCTTTAAATAGAAACATATTTCTGTATTAGAAATATTATATTCCTCTTTGAGGGCGTTAAAAGACAATAGGGGAAATCTTCCCAGATTCGGTAAGAAAAATTGATTTCTCCAAAATGATTCTGGAGGTATAAGTGGACTTCCAGTGCTTTAATACTATACTAAAGTTTAAGTAAGTGAGCTATTATAAGGTTCAGTATAATGTGTTCAGAATTTGATATACATATTGCGGGTAATGTTTATTTCAAAGTCCTCAGAAACAATAGGAAAAGGGCAAACCATGTTACATATTTATTGTAATATTATTCTGGAAATGGTTCTATGGTGATGCTGAAAAACAGGTGAATAGTAGGATTTTGTTACGGTTTTAAGATTTTGCTGTTTGTCAATTATTTGTTAGTCACAAAAATAGGAATATATTGTATCTAAATGTTATATCTAAATAACTAAATAGAATTGGGACCTTGGTTTTATTGTTTCTATAGTTAATTCACTTTTTGTCATTTGCTTTCAGGTACATCTATTGTGTTTGATATGAGTCTGACTTATATCCTTGTGGCCTTAGCTGCTGTTGTCCTTAATAATGCTACGGTGGAGCTTCTTACTACTCACACGAGGATCACCGCTGGTAAGTAACGGAAACAATTATTTGCTTTCAGGCAGTGAGGCATATATTTTAATTAATATTTGTTAACTCAAATGGCCAAATTTCAAGGGCTGGAGTCCACTAAGATTAAATTATGTGGGTCTTGGCTTTTAAAGATTATAAATCACATTTTACATACTTACTGTATGTTTCAAGTGTTTTAACTGGCAAAGAATTTGTAGTACCATTCAGTTGAGGATTCACACACACACACGCTGCATATTGGGTTTTACAATTCTTATGTAGGCCTGGATTATTAGAAACGTCACATCAATATTTTATGGAGCAGTGGCTCTCTCTTTGTTTTATTATCACAGCAGATTTCTTATGGAAGTCATTAGAGGAAAAACAAACACATTACTAACATTTAATTAAGATTTATACATTATATTAATCAAGGTGTAATAACAATACAGTCATAGAGACCTGTGGTCCTAGAGAGCAGACAAATCCTGGCAAATATATCAAATAAAGGTAAGTAAATTATTCAAATTTATATATAAAAATGGAACCAGTAGGGATAGGCACCACACCCCTAATTTGAAAACATAGAAGACAAAGAAGTAAAAGACATGGGGCTTTTAAGGTGTTAAAACCATACACCGTGTCCATCAGACACATGTAGTTATATATAAAAAGATAAATTTTATTAATTTAAAATCAACATTTAATATATATACAATATATATATATACAATATATACAATGTGCTATTGTATATATAATATATACAATAGCA
>NW_017306823.1:584242-601448 GCF_000935625.1 Nanorana parkeri | reverse complement strand
ATACAATAGCACATAAAAAAACAATTCACTAATAAAAAATGTATTATTACATTCTATATTCTGCAAATGGTTCAAGCAACACTGAAAAAAAAACAAGAGAAAAGTAGGATTTTAGGAGTGTGCATTTTGTTACTGTTTTAGAATTTGGCAGTTTATTTATTTTGTTTTATCTTTTTTTTTTACCAGCCATAAACTTCAATATTTTGACAATGTGAAAATAGGCAATAAAAAAATATTTTTGTAGTTCTAACGATCATGGCAAAAAATGCCTAGCTGAAATCTACCGTATATACTCGAGTGTTCAGCACAAAAAATGGGCTGAAAAACTCGGCTTATACTTGAGTATATACGGTATACACGGTAAAACCTGGCTTTTTGCATGTGTGGAGCCTATAGGTATAAGCCAACTGTGTCTAATAGTAAATACCGCAGTGAAATTTAATACGTTTTTGGTACTGATAAAGAATGAATGGCTTCTTGGAGAATGCATCTAGAATCCTAACTTTGAAGTCCAAAATCTTTTAACTAGTATATTTGCTCATGAATGTTAATACATTAATCATATCAGTGTGACTTGTTCTTATATTTGTTATTTTTAATTTACAGGATATATTTTTGCTTTGAGCCCATTAATATTTATTGGCATCTGTGATATTTGGCTGGAACTCTTTACATTCAAGCAGTCATATGCTGTTAATCTTTTTGCTGTTGGCGTGGTGGCTTTTGGATGCACAGGTAAATGATATAAATGCATTTAAATATTATTATTTGTAAATATGTATTATTACATTTTGGTAATAGAACAGTAAGGGTTGCATTAGCCAGTAGTCTGACTACCAACACTTTTGCTGATGATCTCTAGATGATGGATTAGGCAGATGTAAAGTTGTCATATAGTGGATGCTATATGAAGTTCATTGTTAGGGTTTACATACCCTTTAAAAGAAAAAAAAAATCCCCCACCAAAAAGGTTTTGCTATGCAAGCTACTACTACCGGTATATATTTTACCATGTCCTAAGAAAAAAAATCAAGATATAGGTTATGTAGGTCAGGTCAATGGAGACAATGGGAAAAGTGGCAGAGTTGGTGCAGGAGAGTTATAAAAACAAAATAAAACAGTCAGTGCCCGATATTATTTGCGCGGCTGTCAGAGCAGTTAGTTTGCCACTGCCCCCTATAATGACTATTAATATGTAATAATTAGAAATAGTTTTATGTTGTTTTCATAATATTCAGTACATTTTTGTATTTATCAGTACTACCTGTTTTTTATATAACAACTGTTTATTGTTGTGAATTTGCAAAAAATATTACAAACCACTAATAGTCATATGCAAACATCACAAATGAAATACAAAAACATTTCACAGTCGAAATTAATATACTGTTTACTGTTTATCCCTAAAAAATGTTTGGCTGGCACTGGGCTTTAAATCTCTACCAGACAGCAGTTTTAGTTGCAGAGGTCTAAATATTGATGGACATGGATAGATCAATAGCCTTACTTAATGTGATTAAACCAGAATGTTTTTCGTTTCTAGCGCAAAAGGTATGGTCTAGTTAATACATTAGGTTTAAAACAGCAGTAGAGTGGGGGAGGTGTTCGATATCCAGCATTTCAGGAAATCAAATTTGAGTAGGCAGAACAGAATCGATTCTAGAGTGCTAATCTTGAGAAATGTATTAGAAAGACTAGACAGTAGCTAAAAAATAAATGAAGACTTCTTTAGGTATCTACAAGTCCCAAATCTGCATCAATTTACCAAGTAGGATAAGATCATACACTTGACTCCATCCCCCATTCACCTACCCTAATTGTAGTCGTGGAGTACTAGGTGGCCAAAAAGGCACTAGCTTTTACAATATTTGGTTGTATGGGGAATTTATAATACACCAACAGTAGAATTGGAATGGACTGTATTGTCCAATATGAGGACATATAACCCTTTCGCATCAAGCTGCATGTCTCTGAGTTCAACATTTGAGCACTTTGAAATTAAGGAGATAAAAATGGTGCGATGGTTTCCCAACTCACTGAGGGACACTTAAGAGCCAAGTCTATATTCTGTTCTTTTCCAGCTATTCCTAGATAGGAAGGACTATTTAATGTTAAGTTTTCACAGGTTGAAAGTCACAGGCATCTATTTAGCTTTGGTCTTCTGGACCTCCACCAAACTTTGGGCATTTGGCAACAAGGAAGTTTGGATTGAAAAGTAAAAGTTATGGAAATAAATATACAGTGATGCACCAGGTCCCAGTCTCAAAGCTAATTCTCTCTTTTCAACACGTGTTGTTGTGGCATGTGATGTGCCTAGCAAATCCTTGTAAAGCTGGTTGGACAGAGTGTGCAGCGTCTTCTGACAAATGCATGCTTCAATAGTAATGAGAATCAGCGGTTACCGTTCATTAATGGGTGCCTCAGTATTGAGGCATCCATTAATTAAATAGATACGCTTTTGTAAAAGCTTCTTTCTTTCATCAATGAAGTGCTTCAGTAAAAAGTGCTTCAGTCATTTACGAACAGAAACTGAAAAAAAGCTGAATGAAGGGGTTAAACTCTGATAAGTTCCATCACCCAATAAGGTGCTGTTTTTTTATTTTCCTTACATGATTGCATATTCATTGCAAATTGAAATGTCATCACATTCACTAAGCTAAGGGGAAACTTCACCTTAACAGTGCAAATCCCCTTGCAAGGTAAACAGTCTATTTGCCTTTAGAAGAATCAACCCCATGGTCTCTAAAACTCTAGCTATATTTGTATTGTGGATAGCATGACGTTTCCACATGCATTACTAGAGAATCTGTGCCACTTGCATGTATTTGCAAATCTATGCAACATAAATCTTTGTGTCTAACATGAGATGTTGAAACGGTTTTATTATTTTCATGTTTTTGTTTTGTGGTGACTAGCTAGAGAGTGTGCTGTGGATTTTTTTTTTTTTTTTACTTCTTACAGCATCAGACACAATAATAAAAATTATGATAAAAGAGAACATTTTAAAAATGAAAATTGGCATAGAAGAATGACAGAGATTAATTACTGTACAATTATATGATAATATTAAATAAAATATCCAGTCTTGTTGAGTGACCTATTTTGAGTTGTGGGAGGTGTTTAAGGGGATGAGTCAGAGCTTGACTTGTAAGCTGAGGTCATTGTTTGCCCTGGTTAGGGCTCATGGGGCATGATGAAGTATGGGCATTGTGCACTGAAGCATAGCTCTTAAGGGTTCATGTATTCAGGGCCAGCCTTTGGGGTGTTGGAGCTGTGCAGCCACACAGGGTGCCATGGCAACAGGCCCTCGGGCGGCACAGCCTGCAGGTTCTGCTCTCCTCACTGCTCGGCTATCGGACATGACAGCGATCCCTCCTTCCATACAGGCAGCGGGGATCCGAGGAGCAAATGTCCGCTGAAGCCCGCACTGCCTGCTGTAAGGATGGCCGAGCGGTGAGGAGAGAGGAGGAGAGAAGTCGCAGCTATCAATTAACAAAATGAGAGTCTTTAAATGGTGCGTATATTGGAGAAACGGGTATGGTCACTGAGGGGTGTGGTTATTGAGGGGTGTGGTCAATGAGGGGTGTGGTCACTAAGTGGCACTTTAAAGCTTTCTCGCACAGGGCGCCTAAGGAAGGCCCGGCATGTATTAGGTTTGTAGCTTTACTGCTCTATTTCAGGAATATCTTGGTTTTATTTAGTGATTTTTACAACTTTGTTTTAAAACAAAGCAGTATATTTTTGATTGGACCAGAAGCAAAGATTTAAAAAATATGAACGTTTTCTGTTTTTATATGCACAATATCTTATGACTATTTTATGTTTTTCTAAGTGCAGCAATCCAGCTTTTATGGCTATGCTGGAATGTTACCAAAGCGGTACACACAAGGTGTGATGACAGGAGAAAGTAAGTACATTGTTTAATGCTTTCAGATTTACGCTTAATATATAGCCATATATATAGCCAATCATTCTAACTCTCTTATATCTTTAAAGAACAGTGGTGGTGGTATTTCTGCTCTTCTCTATTTCCCTGGCATCCACACCTGTAGTAGTCACTACAAGGGGATCCATTTTCACAGCTTAGTATTTCATTTATTTTACACTAAGAAATGTACACTTGTTTGTTAAAGAAAGTGGAAATACTGAATGAAGAAAACACATTTTTCTGTGGACTAATATAAATCGATACATTAACTCTTTTCTTCAACTCCATATAAATCCAAACCCTTGGCAAGCTCTATTATTTCAGAAAATGACTGGGATTTCAAAACAAGCTTCTAATCTAATCACATATTTTTAGCGCTATGAAACAAATGTTCGCCAAGGCATGGAATACCCATTCACTTAGGTTTCATGCGGTGAAATCTAGACTTAATAATATATGCATCATTGAAACACTTACTGCTATACTTCTATATGCTACTCTTTCATACTTTTCACAGCATCTTCCCCTTCTAACCAGTTCCTGTATTCCATATATACCTTTGATACACTAATATTGCTCTAAGCGAACTATACCTGTACTCCTAAACAGTCTCGTTATGGGAATTGGATATTGTCTACACACTTCAACTAACAGTAACAAAAATTTCATTTCTCATTACAGGTACTGCAGGAGTAATCATCTCACTCAGCCGTATCTTCACCAAGCTCTTGTTACCAGATGAGAAAGAGAGCACTATTATCTTTTTTTTAATTTCCATCGCACTGGAGCTTTTCTGCTTTGTTCTGCATGTACTAGTGAGAAGGACGCGTTTTGTTCAATATTATACGAATAAGAGCATAGCTAAAAACATGTTGAAGAATCCAATGGAACCCAGTTTCCGTTATAAAGTGCATCAAGATACCTATGTAGAAGAAGTAAGTGTTTGCATTAATGGAATGTATTTACAAGCATAACATCAACAACAGTGTAGTTCTGAGGGTATTGAAACACTTTGAGATGTTATCTGTTTCATAATAATCCAGAGAAAATATACTTAATCATCCTCTCCTTTGCTCGGGGGGCCTCCTTTCCATGACAGACCCTGGAGGCCCATATCTCTTTAATACCTAAACCGGACAAAGACCACTCCCTCTGTACGAACTTTCGACCAATATCGCTGATCAACGTTGACGTGAAGCTGTTTGCCAAACTGATTGCCAACCATCTTCAACCTCTCTTACCGGGTGGTTCACCCCGACCAGGTAGGGTTTGTCCGGGGTAGGGAAGCGCGGGATAACACCATTAGGACTCTGCTAATGATGCGCTATGCCCAGACATCCGACGTCCCCTTCTGCCTCTTGTTAGTTGACACTGATAAGGCGTTCGATCGTCTAGACTGGACCTTCCTTAAACATACTCTGCTGCAACTGGGCATCCGTCCCAATATGCTGAGAAACGTGATGGCTTTGTATTCTTGCCCATCGGCTCGGGTCCACGTCAACAGCTCCCTCTCCCCTAGCTTTCAAATTTTCAATGGCACACGCCAGGGCTGCCCACTATCCCCCCTCCTTTATATCCTTACTATGGAACACTTGGCGGTCCCCCATCGGACCGCCAAGAACCCCACGTTCCAGGGCATTTTAGTGGGCACACTTAGGTCTAAGCTTGCCCTGTTTGCAGACGACCTACTGCTCTACGTAACGCAGCCCCATATTGCACTACCTACTATTCTGCAGGAATTCTCTCTTTTTGGCTCTCTAGGCAATTTTCGGGTCAACGTTTCCAAATCGGAGATACTCAATGTGTCCCTAGGGACGGAGGCCCTTCAACAACTGGCTGGTAACTACTCCTTTAGGGTTTGCCCCACCTCTTTGAAGTACCTTGGCGTCCACCTGCCTACTGACCTGAATGCCCTCCACTCTCTGAACTTCCAGCCTTTGCTGGAGAAGACGACTCGAGATCTTGCCTTGTATGACCACAGGTTCCTGTCGTGGCTGGGCCGTATTAACGCGCTTAAAATGGATATTGTCCCTAGGTTTTTATACCTGTTTCAAACTTTGCCCATCACTGTCCCAGCGGTCCATCTGTGGCAACTCCAGCAGGTCTTTACTAAGTTTGTATGGGGAACGTCTCGCCCCAGGCTCAGCTATAGTAGAACAGTAGAAAGGCATCATGGCACACTCACAAACCAGCATGTAAAACAACTTGTCTCACCACTAAGGATAATGACAGAGGTTTGGATACACGTCTTCTGCAAAGGATGTGTAAGCCGCACTGCCGCCGTGTCCTATAGGCTCAGCTATAGGACACTTGCGGTGCCGAAACTCAGAGGGGGTGCAAGCGCCCCAGACATCTGTCTCTACCACTATGCTGCGGTTTTGGTATGCGTAGTGAACTGGTTCCACCATGCCAAGGTTAAACAGTGGGTCCGCTTGGAGGAAGCCATGGCGGGATTTGACCTGTTGGCCCTGCCCTGGATAGTTCCAGGGTCTAGGCCAGTGTACTCCTCTCTCCCGTTTCGGACTGCACATACCTTGAAACTATGGGACCGCTGTGTGACTCGATTCGGTGTCTCTTCCTACATGGGACCCATGACCCCTTTCTTTGGTAACCCTGCTTTCCCTCCGGCTCTGTCCGGCTCCTCTTTTGGACGTTGGACAAGGGGCTCGCACCGTTGTTTGGTCTGCACCCTGACGGACCTTCATGGGGCAGGAGGGGCCCAGTCCGACACAGTAGGGGGAGCTTGGCTGGCTGAAGGGCAGTTCCGCTCCTTTGTTTCCACCTTCTCCGATGTGGATGTCTACGGAGGGGCCCCCACGGCCTTGGACTCTCGTCTGTAGGCATCCTTGCCTCTGACCCACTCGGTCTCTCTTCTCTACACCATTCTCTCCTCCCTAGCCTCCCCTGCCCTGCTGGCCTACACCGCCGTGTGGGAAAGGGAATTGGGAGTACCTCTGTTGGAGGCGGACTGGGTGAAGTCGTTTACCCTCACCCACTCACTCTCCATTGCTTGCGCAGCACATGAGAAAAACCTGAAGATCTTGACCCGATGGTACTGTTGTCCGGAGATCCTTCACCGATTCTATCCAAATGTCTCTGCCTCCTGTTGGCGCTGCAATAACTTTATGGGCCATATGACCCACATCTGGTGGAGCTGCCCTCCGATCCGGGGATTCTGGCGAGCGGTGCTGGATGTGTATCTCAGGGTGACAGGAGTTGTGGTGGCAGATGACCCTAAGATACTGTTGCTGTCTATGGTGCCCAGGTCACTTAAGTCGGCGAAAAAAGGCCTACTACGCCACTCGAAGATAACAGGGGTGTATGACAGATTAGTGTAACCTTAAAAAAAATAATGGATCCTGCGGAACTCGCCCCACATGTCCTCGCTCTCTCTCAGAAGGTTGAGGCTCTGACTCTCTCGGTACATGAGATCAGAGTAGAGAACCAGACGCTACGGGAATTGATTCCCGCAAATCCTGTTCCAAACAGAGAAGCTCCCGAACCCAAGGTCAGCCCCCCCGATTTCTTCACTGGGGATAGGCGGAGATACCGAGAGTTCATTAATGCCAGCAAATTAATGTTCGAATTACGGCCTAAGACATACCCCACAGATAGGGTGAAAGTCCTCACCTTAATATCTTACCTCAGGGGTGAGCCCAGGGCCTGGGCTGATACTTATATCGAAAAAGAGGATCCTCTCCTGAATTCATTTCCTCTATTCCTGGAGAACATGTCACTCCTGTATGAGGACTCCACAAAACAATTGACGGCGGTGACCGCCATACGGGCTCTCAAACAAGGCAGGAGACCCGTAGAAGACTACATTGGGGAGAAGGAGTTACTAGCCATTAAGGTGAGACTTGGAGGCATCTTCTGGGGGGAACCAGATTTCCTTTCACCATTTTTACAGACCACCGCAACCTCCAGTACCTTAAGACCTGCAAGACCCTGTCTGGGAGACAGGTTCGTTGGAGTCTGTTTTTTGATCGGTTTGATTTTATCATCTCATATCGACCAGGTTCAAAAAATGGGAAAGCTGATTCTCTTTCACGCATGTTCGAAGAAGACGCTACGACCTTAACCCCTATTCCGGTGATTCCACCTAAAAAGTTCCTCTGTACTACAGTACCCTTCAAAGAACAGATTAAAACAGCATGCCCACCGATCCAGAACTCCTTCCACCGGGTCTCACTCGGGATGAAGAGGGATTCCTGTACAAGGACACCAAAATGTACGTGCCATCTCCCATGCAGATAACTGTGCTAAAAATGTTACATGACGCCCCATTGGCGGGTTACCCTGGCTTCGTCAAAACTCTTGACTTGATTAAACTGCATTTTTGGTGGCCGAGCATGAAGAAGACCGGTATTGAGTACGTAAACACCTGTGAGACATGTGTTACCTGCAAACATGAACGGAGACCTCCCTATGGATTGCTTACTTCTCTTGAAATACCTAACAGACCCTGGGAAGTCATTTCCATGGACTTCATAGTTGACCTACCCTCTTCCCAGGGCCATGACACCATTATGGTAGCAGTAGACTTACCTACCAAGATGGCACATTTTGTCACACTGAGGAAACTTCCCACCTGAAAAGAGACCGCACAGTGCTTCATCGCTCATATCCTCAAACTACACGGCCTGCCAACCCGAATTATATCAGATCGAGGCACCCAGTTCGTATCAAGATTCTGGAGGGCACTCTGCTCTGCTTTGCACATAGATCATAGATTATCCACAGCCTACCACCCCCAAACTAATGGCCAGACAGAGAGCGTTAACCAATGTCTTGAACAGTACCTGAGATGCTATACCACTCACCTCCAAGACGATTGGTACGAACTACTTCCTCTTGCGGAATTCGCTTTCAACAACTCCTCTAGTTCCTCCACCTTATAAACCCTGTTTCTTGCAAATTACGGATTTCATCCAACTCAAGTACCCACAAGCTACTTATCTCCAAATGTTCCTTCTGCCGATCACTACGTGACGAAACTGGCTCAAACCCACGATCTCCTGAAGCAGTACCTCAAACTGGCCCAAGAGCGGCAGAAACGTTTTTACGACCTCAGGAGACGTCCTCCTCCTACTTACCAAGTCGGCGATAAGGTCTGGCTCTCCACAAGGAATTTAAGACTAAAGGTTCCTTCTAAGAAATTGGGGAAACAGTTAATTGGACCATATGCCATTGAAAAGGTTATAAATCCTAATGCCATGAGACTCATACTTCCACCAGAACTACGCATTCACCCATCGTTCCACGTTTCTCTGCTCAAACCTTTTAGGTCTAGCCCGTTCCCAAATAGGGTCCCTCCTCCTGCACCCCCCGTGGAGGTGCAGGGGGAGACCAAGTACGAAGTGGATCAGATACTCGATTCCCGGAGACGGGGAAACTCCTTGCAATACCTCATTCAATGGAAGGGCTATGGTCCTCAGGAGGATTCTTGGGAGGATTCCCGGAATGTGCATGCACCACGTCTGATACGGAGATTCCATTCCAGATTCCCCTTCAAACCATCCGAGGGTAGGAACCCCATAGGTGTTCCCTTGTGGAGGGGGTACTGTAACGCCTCCCGGAATCGTCCCGTGGGCCGTTTGCGTCCCAGGTTGGAACGCATCGGCCCGCGAACCAATCAACGCATTCCTTCCCCCTGTAGGGGAGGTTATATGCGTTCCAAGGAGGAACGCGGAAGTGGCAGCAAGCCGCGAGGCTCCACTTCCACGTCCGCCGCCTATTTAAAGGAATTCGGAACGCTTGTAGGGGGCGTTCCACTAATGGGTTTGTACGCCCTACTAATGCCGCGTTCCTCCTGATCCACCAGCCAAATCGACTGAACGCCCTGCTTCTCCTTACTGCGTCCAAAACTCCTTGCAGACAGGACTCTGGAACCAGGGGCTATACTCTTAAACCGCAAGTAACTGCTTAGGGGGGACACATGCTAGCACTCCTTGCTGATTCTGTGTCTCACCAGTTGAACTGTTATCTCTGCACCGTGGTCTGGTTACCTACTGCTATTACTGAGTACCTATTGCTACACATGTTGTGTAAACGGATTTCGTAGACCTGGAGTACTGGAGTTGGGGGGACTCTTCCGTATACTTGAACATACGTTACTGTTTAACTGCATTGACATATAGGGTTATAAAGTAATAACCCCACCAAACGTCCTTCCTCAGTTTTTGTGTTATGCGGCCAATGATGCCTAAATCCCAAACCCTCCGTTATTGATTATGACGCCTGCGATTATAGTCTGACAACCGCACCGCAACCACTAGGGGCCTTGTACCGCAGCTGTGATCCACTGTCCTCGAAGATAACAGGGGTGTATGACACCCTTTCTCATGGCTGCTAGAGCGGTCATCCCGCGCCATTGGCGTAGGCCGATGGTCCCCACCCTGGCTGAATGGACTGTGGAAATGGACCGCATTGCGGACGTGGAGGGACGCCTGGCTGAGGAACCTGAGGCTGGTCCTCAACATGTACTCGCGTGGTCTGCATGGCTCACCTTCTGAGAGGCGGCGAAATTCTCGTAGACTATTTCTCACTGGCCTCTAGGCCCGGCAGACACCCTGGCAGGGGGTGGGATCTACCAGTGCTCTTTTTGTGCATTCTCCTGTACTCACCTTGTTCTTCTCTCCTTCCTTGTTACTCTCTATGTTGCCCTCATAAGCTTTGGGGTTTTCCCCTGAATGTCTTGTTTCATTGTCTGTGTCCTCCTAAATGCCATATGTCCCTTGTCCCCACCTGTGCCATTTGAGAGGGCAAGGGAAATGCACTGTGTAGGCAGCCTCTCGGTGTCACATATCATCTACTCCCGAGTTACGGGCAGGCGGCGTGTGTGGTCCCGCGCCCTTACTGTGAAATACTCTGTATGGCTCACTGGCCTACACTGTTCTGTGTCAGAGCCTTGCTCTAACATCTGATTATCACTAACTGTGACGTTACCATACTGAGGTGGGCTCCCTAGGGGTCGCCCACCTTATGTTCTGTTCTTTTGTATTGTTTCTTTTGTGACAAAAGTTTTTCTGTGTATGCTTATTCTTTGATATGTATATGGGAAAAATCTCAATAAAACCTGATTGTACTAAATCATCCTCTCCAAAAAAGAAAATGATTTCTGAATAAATGCTATTTTAAATGGCAGGTCTGTATGTGGCTATCCACTATGTTTAAACGCATCACACATGGATACATGCATTGTGGTCATTAGGTCTAATCAGCATGGGGCTAAAAGTTCTGGCCAGCAGACTTGACTGTGACATAAATTAAGAACTTTGGTGCTTATTGAGCACTATGGTGTTCAATCAACCTAATGTTTCTGCTCACTGCATGAGATCTGTGCATTTAGTGTATGCTCTTATGTACAAAAGTTTTTAGGAACTATGGTGCTTTACATACTGACCAGCCATGTGCTGATGACTCCCAGTGGGTCGTAACAGTACTATTCACAGATGGCTATTTAGAGTCAGCGTAATGCTTAAAAAACTCAGTGGGATGAAACGTTTCCGTTTTTGAAGAGCCCTTATTGAAAATATTGGCTTCTGAAAATTGAATCTCTGTTTTTTGTCCAAGGAAAGTGTTGGTTACAGCAAGAAGGACAAATGTCTTAGGAATCCATTACTATTGGTGGAGAAAAATAACTACCGGTATATTGGGAAAGTGTAAAAGTGCTGTTTTACTAAGTATAACATTTAAAAAGCAATTATGAGACTAGGTCTTAAGTTTGTCATACGGTGGTAGGAAATTACTTGAAAAATGTTTACACAGACAAAATACAAAATGGTGATATTGGTGACAGCCCTAATTCCCTAAATCATAATCATAAATCATGAATTCTAGGCAAATGGTAACCTATTGGACCCGATCGGATGGCCAATGCAAGTCTATGGGCTGCCGTATGTAAATGGACGTGCCTCTGTTTACTGCCGCCTCCGGCTGGTCCGGTAGGACAAATGGAACAATGTGCCATTTTGCCAGATCAGGGGTAATCTGATGTAACAGGACACATGTCCATTTTCATCCGATTCTCCACAGACTGGCAAGGGGTCCGGTAACTGCAGTTTTTTACTCTATTGCAAGATGGAGGAAAAATTGTACTGTCGATCTGAAGGGGGCGCCGACAGGGGCGGATTTCCCACAAGGATGTAGGGAGCAGAGGGGCGGCAGGAATTCCTATAGCAGGAATTCCTATATAGGACATGAACTTCCAGGGGCAGGGCGGGGAAGTTTGTTTACAAATGATCTCTGCGATGTTGCCGAGACCACTTGTATGCAGCCTGAAGGTCAGGTCAGTGGCAAATCCAGGGGGGGACAGTGGCAAAAAGGCAATTTTTGCAGGGGGATGTGGGGACATTTTAATGAATACCTAGGAGCAACCCATTAATGAGGAGCAGATGTGGGCCGTGAGCTGCCAGTGTGCCCAGGAACTGGCCCAGAGCTCCCTTGCACCGTGGACCAGGGTACGGGACCCAGCACCAGTCCTCTATAGATTATGGCATTCTGCATTGCTGTTTAATGTATTGCTGAGATTTGTAAGTCCTCTGTAGATGATGGTATTCTGCATTGCTGTATAATGTATTGCTGGGATTTGTAGTCCTCTATAGATAATGGTATTCTGCCTTGCTATATAATGTATTGCTGGGATTTGTTGTCCTCTATAGATGATGGTGTTCGACATTGCTGTTTAATGTATTGCTGGAATTTGTAGTCCTATATAGATGGTGGTATTCTACATTGCTGTATAATGTATTGCTGGTATTTGTAGTCCTCTATAGATGATGGTATTGTGCATTGCTGTATAATGTATTGCTGGGATTTGTAGTCATCTATAGATGATGGTATTCTGCATTGCTGTATAATGTATTGCTGGGATTTGTAGTCCTCTATAGCTGGTGGTATTCTGCATTGCTGTATAATGTATTGCTGGGATTTGTAGTCCTCTATACAGTGGCAGAGCTACCAGGGTCACAGCAGTTGCAGCTGTGATGGGGCCCTAGCATTTTGCCACTTGGGGGCCCTGGTAACTGCCAACATTGCAGGTTACTGGACCCCCCTTCCTTCAGTCTGCGGCCCTCCATCCTTCAGACTGTATGGATCATGTGTGTCAGGATTGGACTATGGTTTGGTTTGTTGGGGGTGGGGTGCTAATAAAAGACTTGCCCCCGGGGCGCCTCGTGACCTTGCTACGCCTCTCCCGCTCCGTACTGCTGTGATCAGCCCGTGTGAAAGCGGCCTAACTTTTTATTTTACATTACAGGCATACAACTGGAAGGCTTTCTACTGTTACCTCATATTACACAGGATCCAAACAACAAGCTGCAGCACACTTTCAGGGTTTATTTAAGCTTTGATTGCTACAATATATTGGCAACTATACAGTAATTACTGGAAGTGTAGCTTGGTATTCATGAAACAAAGAAATTTGGAGTGAGACAAGGGGTTATAGCTAAAGAAAAGTGAGATACGGGTGGCCAGGACTGTTGGGACATGCATTCCAGAAGAGCCACCATTTTAAGAAATGCTCTCATTAATGGTAGCATTGTTTTATCGTCATGGAGGAATCAATTCTAAATTTGAACTCTTTAAAGAAGAGACACAGGGTTCCCAAACTGGAAACTATATATGTATCCTAGAAGCCTATGTCTGACATTTGTAGCATTCAGATCTTTCTCACCAATGAAGAACTGAGAACAAGCTGCTGAATGATCTGAGATCAGCCTGGTGACATCTGTTTTGAATTAAAGGAGAACTATGAGGTGAGTGATTTCCACTCATCCTCATAGTTAGAGCCGACCTGTGACATTGAAACTGTCACACATGGGCTCTATTGATCAGGAAGTGAGCGAACACATATCGTCGCTCACTCACTTCCCGATCATCTGCCTGCAGAGAGCGGTGACTGTTAGTCACTGCTCCCTGCAGGGATCACCCCTTTCCGGTCCTCCAGCAATGACTGGAGGAACGGACGGGGGAGGGGACGGGCACAGCTGGCTCTGCCTCTAGATAGGCAGAGCCTGCTGCCAATCAGCCAGCTGGGTGGATCTCGACAGTATTGTCAGGATCCGTCCCAGCTGCGGAGCTCTAAGTATATGCTCACTATATGCTATATGTGACCCTATAGAGAACTATGGGGTAAAAAGATTACCCCAAAGTTCTCTTTTAAGATATCTATTGCTCTTGTCACCAAATGTTGACTATTGAATCCTTCTCGGGCAGTCTCTGAAGAATGGAAGATATAATAGTGGGGACATTTTGTTTAGTTTTCCAGGTAACGGTAATTTGTGTATTTGGACAACAGAGAGCGGGGAGCAGAGCAGAGAATGTTCGTCCGTTTTCCGCCCTGCTCCGTGTAAACAGTGAGAGGGGAGAGCTGCACATGCACAGTGCTGTGCAAGAACTCCTGCATTGGAGGTGACAGATTCAAGAGAACCTGTCACATCCAAATGCTATCACACAGAGGCTTGTTAACGTTATTGCTATCACACAGGAGCTAAGTGGGGGAAAAAACACATTTTAATTAAAATAAAAAGGTGATAAAAAATAATAAGATAAAAAAATAATAAGATAAATAAAAAAGTGAAAAAAAGTAAAACAGATTAATGAAAAAAATTAAAACGAACCCTGCCGCCCCTGCCATCTGGTTGCCATTCTCCATAGGGGGGTTTGGCGGGAGGGGGTCCATACAGTATGTCACCAAATGTTGACTATTGAATCCTCTTGGGGCAGTGTCTGATATAATATGGAAGATTTAATAGTGGGGACATTTTGTTTAGTTTTCCAGGTAACGGTAATTAGTTGTATTGTATTTTGGACAACAGGTTGTCCTAAATCCCTTCTGTGTGATGGCCTTTTATGCGTATGGAATTGTGGCTGTACGTAGAGGGTTTAAGTCTCCTGGAAAAGGAACTGTTTTGTACCCCAGTTATTGATGTCATTATTACCCAATCTTGATGAAAATACAAAGGGTAGTGTTATATAGAAGTGATGAGTAAGAGGAAGTGCACTGCTATATGTTTTTCCAGAGAAAGTATTTTTTATTTTTTTTTATTTATGCTGTTGGGGACATGATGCTAATTTAGATATTCAGGATGGCATTGATTAAATAAATTCTACAGACTAAAAAAAACCTGGCAAGTTCTGTATGATTATAAAAATATGTAGTTGCTAATCGGTTACTATACAAGGTAGAACAAACATGACGTTGTGTACTGTAAATACCATACTATAGAAAGTTTACAATAGATGACATATTAGCATAGACACGTTTTTACCCCATTTAGAAATACTTTAGTGTTTTAAAAATGATACACACAATAAATAAAATAATTCATAATTGCTTGCATTACTATTTTTTAGGAGAGCAGAAGCACTGCAGTTGAAAATAGCATAGAGCTGCAGTCAGATGTAGCAGCTAGAAAAACATATGTCAGGTTTGATGTTCCAGTGCCCAAAGTAAAAAGCAACTGGCCCAGGTTTAGAGGTAAGCAACTTTGTACTTTAGATTTTGCAGTTGTACAAAAGTATTTTAACAGATCTTTATATTGGTTTGTTCTTTTATATATTTTGCTCATTTGCAAACTGTAGCTGTAAACTTTATAATTCACTAAGTTCTCTGGCTGAAACTTCCAAATACCAAAGAGATTCTTGACAGCCAGGTCCAGAACCAGAGAGCCTTTGACCAAAATTACAGCAATGAACCAACACTATGCGACAAAAAGAATGTTTGTGGCATCCTGTTGTTTTTTTTACTGTTACTATCAATAATGGCTTGCTGATTTCTTGATCTGGATCTTAAGAAACCTTTGTATTTAAAAGCTATGCTGCAGTCGGACAAGGACTGGGATCTGGAGTTGGAGAGGAGGTGGGTCAGATACCCCATGTGCCATGTAGTTTGTTTTGTTTTCTGTGATTAAATGATGGCTGAATTTGTCTGAAAATTATTGTCTATGGCTGCTATTAGAGGTAATTTCATACAATTGAATCTAATTATTATGAATATTAGGGATGCACCGATACTAATATCGGTATCGGTGCCGATACCAAGTATTTGGGTGAGTACTCGTACTCGCCCAAATGATCCGATACCTAGCACGAGTACTTCCTGTATCAGGAAGCCGAGCAGCGCATTATTACACGCTGCCCGGTTTCCTGTTTGGCCAGGAAACGGCTCCATGCTCTCTCGTCATTTGTGATGAGAGAGCATGGAGCCGACTTCCCAGCCAATCAGGAAGCCGGGTAGCGTGCAATGACGCGGTGCCCGGCTTCCCAATTGGTCAGGAAGCTAGCAAATCCGGAAGCCGGGCGCCGTGTAATGACGCAGCACCCAGCATTCTGATTGGCCGGGAAGCCGGCGTCATGCTCCCTCGTCATCTCATGAATCATAATATTAAGAAAGTGACCTTAAAGCATTAGTTTGTATTGCTTTAGAAAAAATTTGACCTGTCCCTTTAAGAAAAAGTATCGGTAATTGGTATCTGCGAGTACTTGATCAAAAGTATCGGTACTTGTACTCGGTCTTAAAAAAGTGGTATCGGTGCATCCCTAATGAATATATTCAGTCCTATGTAGGCCCACACATAATCAAGTGCCTTCCTGTGACTGTTAACTCGATCTATGAAACATTGGGCACTAGTAAAATTATGGCAAATAAACATTTTCCCCTTTTGCATTTCTGTATATATTTATGTATGATATTCCCCCCTCCTCCATAGGAATTGGTACAGTCTTGCAGCCTGCCTTTGGGGGAAGTAAAGCAGGGTACACACAAATCGAATTTCAGCCGATTCAGCAGCAATTGGCTGGAACTCGATTCTTTGGTAGCCATATCTCCTCGACAACAGTTGGTCGTTAGATTGGCTTTTGTCAAAGGGACAGGTTGGTAAATTGTCCGGCAAACAGTGTTTGTAGCCAAGCAGCTGGCACCACTGTCAGAGTACAAAGAACACAGTGAGAGATCCGCCTGTCCACACTGTTAGTATGGGAGGAGTTTTTTTTTAGAAAATCTAGCTTAACCTTGCTGTGGCAACCAACAGACCACACAGCAAATGCCTTTAGTTTTACACATGTTCCTGATTTTTCTTTAAAAAGTCAAAATGGCAGCAGTGATGTTTAACCCAGAGGAGCCAATTAGATTTCAGTTTACTAGTGCTTCAAAAGAATTTCTGGTTTATGTAGGTTTATGTAATTTTAACATCATCATTGCTCATCCAACTACTATTTCCCAACTAAAGAAGAAATTGTAGAAAATGAGACTAAATACAGCACTCAAGAATATAT
>NW_017306823.1:573051-581144 GCF_000935625.1 Nanorana parkeri | reverse complement strand
TATATATATATATACAAACACTTCTTAAAGATGAATATATACAGTACAGTATATGATAGAAATACCAGGTGTCATTTAAACCTGTGATTATACTGCCTGACCCCCAAAAAACCTGGATTTCGGGAAGTGTTATGATCTTGGGTTGCTTCAGTTGGTCAGGTCTAGGTTCAGCAATGGTATGTCCACACAAAATGAGGTCAACTGCCTACCTGACTATACTGAATGACCAGGTTTTTCCAACAATGGATTTTTTTCTTCCCTGATGGCACTGGCATATTCCAGGATGACAATACCAGGATTCATCAGGCTCAAATTGTGAAAGAGTGATTCAGGGAGCATAAGACATCATTTGGCCACCTCAGAGTCCAGACGTTAACCCCATGGAGAATCTTTGGGATGTGTTGGAGAAGACCTTACGCAGTGGTCTGACTCTGCCATCATCACTACAAGATCTTGGTGAAAAAATAATGCAACTCAGGATGGAAATATATGTTGTGACATTGCATAAGCTTATCGAAATGATGCCACGGTAAATGCATGCTGTAATCAAAGCTAAAGGCAAGCCTACAAAATATTAGAGTGTGTGACTCATTTTCTAAAATCTATAATTGAGGTGGCCAAACTCATGCCATTCACACTTTGTGAATGTATGAGTTTAATAAATCATTTTAATGTGTTTTATTCCATGTATTTATATCCATCTATATTTAACATCCCCTTTTCTACAATTTCTTCTTTTGATGTCATGTTGGGATGCAAGATTTTTAGAAACACTGGATCACTCCAATTCTTAGTCACTATACATTTTTCTCAACTGCCTAAAATTATTTATTTTTCTATTGGTTAACAGCTTACCTTGCTTTTTCATGACAGGAAGCTGTGAACCAATAGAAATAATTCCAGCTGCTTGGTAAAGCAGAGAGGATGTCATTTTATGCAGGCACATGATATGTCCAACTTGTGGAGGTCAAGTGGTTTTTGTATAGTGTTTCACACTATCTAGGAATAGCTAAATTTGCTGTGACATAAAAAAAGGGAACAATAAAGAGAAATTTGAGTATTTGTAAAATTCTACAAATACTCAAGGAGATTCAAAGTTATTCATTTGTAGATTTGTGGAGTAGTGCTGCTTTTCCAGGATCTTTAAACACAAGATCGTTGTATTCTGATGTCTCTTTCTATACAGTGAAATCTTGTTTTGGGTCTTTATTTCTAGAACAGTTAATGATAAAAAAAACATCTGCAGCAATTTGATCAGTAAGAATTACTGACCTCTCTTCAGTACATGTGAGACTTACAAGTGCACTTTTTAGTCTTTACACTATGCATATCTTAAACAGTCAGCGCCAACATATGTTCTGTAGCTTCATGATAAAAACAATCACTGTATTTTAAATGTAGTGAATTGTATTTGAGTTCTACAACTGCAAGAGGTAATAACTTTCACAGTCATTCTCCTAAAGAAGCCTGGGTGGCAATTTTTGAGCTGCTAATTCAGCAACCAGAAAATAAACTGTTAAAGGTCATAATCCCCACCTTAAAAAAATAATAAATGCACTCATATTCATAAATAAAGTGCTTTTTTTGTGTTCGCTTTGGAGCCAGTAAAGAATTGCAACCACAGTCAGTGGATCACAAGTGCAATGCTCAGGCTCAAAAAGTGTAGAACCAGCACACAATGATCTTCCAAAGAAAATTAACCTTTATTTCACGTGCATCTATACAAAAACACAAAAGCTGACATGTTTCTGCCTTACTCGGCCTTAGTCATGGCTATGACTATGGCCGAGTTAATCATGGGGGCCTCCTGCCTGATGATGTTTCCCCGCCACCACGACAATGTATATAGTTACAAATATTACATTTATAAATAATATTGTTTTGCAGATATGATATTTCATCGCTATCAGGTGTTACAAGTAATCTGGGCATACATGCTGTCTATCTCTGTGACATACTTCATTACTCTGTGCCTTTTTCCTGGTTTGGAGTCAGAGATCAGGAATTGTACAATGGGAGAGTGGCTTCCTATTCTCATCATGGCGGTATTCAACCTATCAGACTTTGTAGGAAAGGTAAGTATCCGTAACATTTCCTCTGTCTGTGACATAACAATTCATTGTAAGTTGCTGTTATTTCATATACTGTACATGTATGACTAACTAACATTTTAATTTGCCTTCTCTAAAATGGACACAGGAAGCAGCTTCATATTTATGAGCTTTTTCAACAGACTGAATCTCTTGCTTCTTTTAGGTTATTCGGGGTTATTCCCATTTCATAAAGCTGGATTCACACTTACCTAGGTTGCAGGGCATTTTTGTGGTGCATTTTTGATGTGCATCAAGATGTGTTAACGTTTGCTGCCATCCAAAGCCATTACAATGTATGCTGACAAATGAAAAAACGGACATGAACTTTTTTGGTCAGCACACTGCTCATATGTAAAGTAGCATTAAAAACCATGTCAAACCTAGGCACACACTTTACTGCACTATAAAACGGGTGTGAATGGGTATGGTATTGTAAGCGCTACGCTACAGTGAGCGCCTTCAACTCTCCTGTTAACTGAGCATGGAGGTAAATCTTACCTCTTTCACAAAGTAATAAAAGTACAACACATAAATACAGATTAGTATAAACTAGCAAAAGTTTGCCCTAGTGGGCACAGACGTGTCAGTGTTTTTAAGTCTTAGGCTACATTCACACCTCTATCTTTTGGTGCAGTACAGGCTCAGGCAACCTGATAGTAGGAAAAAAAAATATGTATTCATTCATTTTAAATAACATGCTTTCCTGGTCAATTCCTTGTTGTCCCTACCTGAGTCTAATTAACTTTTTTGCCCTTGCCCTCCTTAGCTGATTTTTTACACTTTTTCTAATGTTTGCATTAAAATATTTATTGTGTTTTTGTGCATTTTGTTGATTTTGTTTTATAGTGTAAACAGGCAATACAAAAATGCCTGCTACTTTTGTTTGCATGCTTTGTGTCAGAAATATAAATTTGGTTTCATGACCAACAATAAAAATTGCACAAAAGGCCTACATGTATATCTATAATAACACTTATTTTAAAAAACATACAGTTTTTTAAGCTGGAAATGTTTTTTATATATATTTTTTTTTATATTTTACTTTCTTTCTTGCTTTAGGCCTCATTCACAAGGATGCACATCCATGCAGAAACTTGTGCCCAGAAGGGACAGGCGCTGCATGTAGCCAAGTGCAGCTTCATGTACAACTCAATGACATGATGCGGCTGCATGCGGCTAAACACCGACCCGAACTTGCATATCGGTACAAGTATGGATGCATGCCCTGGGATGCAGACTGCCTGTGTCCAAGGGCATGAATCGATACCTGTACAGATGCACAAGTTTGGGTCGGCCTGTAGTTGCAGGCATCCATGTCCTGTCATTGAGTTATACAAATAGGTGTATGTCGCTCTCCGTCCCGAGCGCAGGTTTCTGCACAAACGTAAATGCTGCACAGCTGTGCTTGTCCATATGAATGAGGCCTATAAAAATAAAATATGCTTTTTAGTCCAGAAAAGAGATGCATACTGTGGATGACATATGAACAAAGTTGAAACTGGTCTCCTGTGAAAAAGGGATATGATGGAATTGCTGGGGGGTGTATTGTGATCCTTTTGAGAGGTACAAAATACCTGTAAAAATGATATCTCCATTTAGCAAGCTAACACTTAAAGTGGCAGTCTGCCTAACGGTGATTTTTTTTGTTTTTTAAGGTGGAATATTGTGGGCTACATCAGTGCCTGATAGCTTGTGCCTGATAGCTTATACTGTATGTCTTCAATAGAAAAGTTCTCTCTGTCATAACTCTGTTCCTGTGCACCAAAGAGTTTTGTGTAACCCCCACCCATCTGTGCATTTTTAACACCACTCCTGCATTCACCATATTAAATTTTTATGGGGGAACCTTTCATGATGGTGACAGCAGGTGTGTAGGCCCAGGAACTCAAATGCAGATATCTATGTACAATCATTAAGAGACATATGAAACTGCCAGGTGGGTTATGCTACAGTTCTTGCCAAACGCTAAAATATACATTTTGGGTGAACCTGTCATTCAACATAAAAAAAACCGGTAGAAGATCTGAACAAAATAATTGTGAAATGCAAATACTGACTTCCCTTCATTTTCATAAAGTAGAAGGCATAGGTGTAATACTGTGTCATTTGATTGTCTGTGGGGGCTATTGTTTTTTTTACCAATTTGAAAGGGCATTTAGCAGAATATGGATAATAAACCCATTGTTCTAACATACCTGGGTAGAGTAGTGCTTTTTGAGCCGTAGTGACACTCTACTCTATTTACAAAGACGTGTTGTATGCATTGCCTGATGAATTATTAGACAGCCAATATTCTCTCACAGTACATCAGTTTTGGTTTCCTAAAGTCTAAGTTAAATTACAATCTAAAAGTTCATCTGGTTCGGGTATCCAGTCTTTTTGCACTGTGGGGCCTAAAGGCCGTGACACACTGCACGCGAAGCAGCGCGGAGCGGTGGCGCGCTGCCTTTGCGAGCAGTGTGTCATGTCACTTTCTTCTCGGCACCTCAGCTTGCGAGAGCTCGCAGAGCTGAGCGTGCCGAGATGAACAATTTCAACTTCAGCCAATCGGCTCGCGCGTATAAACCGGCGCGACGGGATGCGACGGCTGGCCGGTTGTTACAGACGAGCCGATTGGCTGAAGGTGCAGTCAATCATCTGACTGCACTCAGCTCACACACTGCACGCGAAGCTCTGTGCCGGAGAGCTTTGCTTCGCTCTGCACGGCTTCGCGTGCAGTGTGTCACGGCCTTTATTGTGCGCCTTATGGTGCACAGTGGAGATTTTTTTAATATACACATATAATGAATTAGGAGTAGATGACAATAGTTGCGCTGGGAGTGTGTATGTGGTAAAACAATAAATAAACCAGCTGCAACAATGTGTGGTGTTGTAACCGTTGTAATCGTTATGTTGCGCTCGGTTGGCTGTGAATCAAAGTAAACTCTACAAATATGTGAGTGAAAAATCACCTCCTGTTTCGTATGTCAAATCCAATTATGAAGTTATTAATATTTTTAACTGTGCAAAAAAAACCTGTGAATCACAATCTACTTCTCACTATTAGATCTGCTAATTCAAAAGGCTATTATTTTTCCAATATTACACCCTAAAAGCTATTTTTGATTTGCTTAGTAAGAAAGTAAAACAGGATTTTTTTTTCCTCTCCTTTTCTGGGAGTCCATTAAGGAACACAGCTTGATAGTAAGAAACCTAGAGTTATACTGCCACCTACAAGAGAAATGGATACGAGGCACATTGAAAACTGAAGGCCACCCCCTTCCCGAGGCTATAACCTCTTAGAACTTTGCATATGAGGGAAGGTAACTATGTCACTCAATGAAAAAACGATTTAACATTGAGTACAAAAATCCTATTTTCTCTGCTGTCCATTATTGTCCCTAGGGACATCCAAAAGAATTCCACATTCAGGGGCAGGTGCACCCAGCTACACAGGGGACCCAGCCTAACAAGAAAAGATCAAAAAAGGAATGCAAGGGCAATAAATAGCTGCTTACTAAACCTTTCAACCAAAACTAGCATCTGTGGATGCTTAGTAAGAAAGTGAAGGTGAGATAGGCTGAAGCGATGAGTTTTCAAGGATCACCTAAAGGTGGAGATAAGCAGATAGATTGGAGTAAGGAGTTCCAGAGGATGGGAGGGGCTCTGGTGAAGTCCTGGAGGCAAGCAATAGAGGAGGTGATGAGGGAGCTATAGAGCAGGTCTTGAGAGGAGCGGAGAGGATGGTTTAAGTGTTATTTTGAGACATTGAGACATATTGTGGCAGAGTTGTAGACGGCTTTGTATGTTATTGTTAGTATTTTTGATTGTATTAATTGGGCAAGTGGGACCAGTGGAGGGACTGGCAGAGAGGCGGTGGACACTGAGGGTGGCCTTCAATAAGGTAGATGAATCTGGTAGCAGCACTTATCTTGCAACTCATAGGTCTGTGCAATAACCTGTTGAATACACATAGAAATAGTAGATCTTTTAAATTCTTCTTAAAAGAAGCAGTGACAGAAAAGGTACACCTCACTGCCCTCACCACATCCAGGCAATGGAGAGCAATCTTAATGAGTAGAACTGGTGCATGGCACATATCCTGATGAAGGTAAAAGACAGCATTACATACCTTGCTAGAGAAGACAGCATTACATACCTTGCTAGAGAACAACATGGCAGGAGGGCTTCCTTTGCACCTCTGGTCCAAACAGCTCTGCAATGGAGAACAGGTGGTGGAGGGACACAGAGTGGCACAGGTAGTGAATGTCCAGTCCGCATGTGCCAACTTCTGGAAGAAGACTTTGGGTGTGGCTTAAGTGCCAGCACCATGAAAAGCAATTATGCTAATTCAGGGGAGGTGGGATTAATTCAGAAAAGGATGGATATTTTCCTCCTGCACCGTGCTTTGCTGCCACAGCCGTGGCTTCCGGTGTGATGGTAGGATGTAAAGGGAGGACTGGGAACTCTAACGTGAAAGGGGGACTCTGATATGAAAGGGGGAGACTCTGATATGATAGGGGGCTCTGATATAAAAGGAGGACTCTGATGTGAAAGGAAGAGGATTTGCTGTGAAGGGGTGCTCCTGGTGTAAGAGAGGGTGAATATAAAGTGAATGCAGGGGGCTCTTAATGTAAAGGGTGGTTTATAATGTGAAGGGGGTTCCTGATTTGAAGGGAAACTCTGGTGTGAAAGGGTTTTTTTGTGTTTTCTCGTGGGCTTCTCCCTTAAAATAAAACTTTTTTATATATACTAGGCCCCCATCTCAGATAAGATAAGTCTGTATAGATTTTGGAGGGGCCACACATCATTTTTACATGTACTTTTTCACACTTTAAACTGGAGTTCCTTAAGATTTTGCATACTTTTAAAGTGACTGAAAAAAGGTTGAAAAATACCAGACGTTTCTCACAGCCACCAATCAGATTTCGCCCTGCTTAGAAGCTTGAATGTGATTGGAGAAGCAAAAAGCTGAGTGAGAGGTAGTTACGCAGCACAGGCTTCAGGATGTACACCCCTACTGCCCTACAACTAACCTTCCATGGAGCTATGTGTGTTTATTCTACAAGACATTACACAGGGATAACACAGAATCAGATTAAGATAAACTGAGTAAACGTTATGACTTTAGTTCAGGTGTTGTGTTTCCTGTATAGCAGGGGTGTCAAACTCAATTTAATCGTGGGCCTCATCAACATTATTGTTGCCCTCAAAGGTATCTGTAAGACTATATAAATGTATCTAATCTTTATCATAATTGCCTCTGCATTGGATTATCACTGGTTTTAGTAATAACTTAATACCTAGATCTGAAAGTAGAAGTCTAGGAAATAGCCTAGTGGGCCAGATTCGGCACCTGGGCCTTGAGTTTGACACATGTGCTGTATAGCATACGGTAAGAAGCTGACAAAATGCGTTTACTTGTAAATGCCTGGAATTGCTCTTTTAACAGTTTTTGACTTCACATTGCCTTTCTGAGGCAGCCTGTTCTGGAAAAAAAGATAAAATTATGTAAAGGAATACATTTATTGAATATAAAAAAGGCAATGTGAACTGTCAAATAATCGTCAATAAAAATGTAATAATCTAAATAGTAAAAGGTTAGTGAGTGGGTAACATCAAATACAATAACAAGAACCGCAGATTAAAAGAAATTAAAAAATATAATTCCCGTCACTATTCTGCATTTCCCATACCCTTTTTATCCTTGCTGTTTACTCCACCCTGTCTCCTCTCTTCCTTTGCCCTTCTCTTCATTTTTCACTTTCTGTGCTCTCAGGCTTGCAGATACTGGTACTCCTCTAGAGGATGGCCCTAATCATAGTCTTTCACCCTTTGAGGTTTTTCCATTGGTGCCTTCTCCCACTTTTTCGGTTAGGGGCCTTTTACAGGGTCTAGGGCTGGGTTTTGCTATTAAACGTATGTGCCATTTATATGCCATGATTTTTCATGTGGATATTTTCATTGCAAGCCTTTTATCTCTCGACCCATCTTTTCTTGTGCTTTTTAACCTTGTGAACT
>NW_017306823.1:572267-573012 GCF_000935625.1 Nanorana parkeri | reverse complement strand
CAAACGGCATAAGAAGGCAGAATTGTAAATGGTGGAATAAGACTGATATTTTGAATAAGCATGTTCAAGATTAAATCAGATATTACATTTCGTTACCAAAAATGTCTCCCTTAACTAGTGATCCTATCAGTTAGACTCAGTGTGTATATTGTATTCATTTATATGATAAGCAGGAAGTTCTGTAAACTCTGTTATCTCTAATAGTATAGATTAACATGGTTTGTTTTATTGCCAAATGTGCAGATATGTAAAGTACTTTCATTAGTATGCTATATCATTACAATTTTAATAGAATATAAAGCAATCATATTACAAAATTGAATGCAATAAAAAAAGAATTACAATATGCAAAAAAGGAACAGGCACTAGCTAAAGTTCTCCTTACAATTATTACATTTTAGTTGCTCAGCGATGGCTGCAATATTATATTGGCCCTTAGTGGCCAAAAATACTTTTCTGGCAATCCGATGCCATAGATCAGCATTTTCCTTCTTTTTTTTTTTTTTATTAGCCACAACAACCTTTAAAAGTATGTAAAATCTCAAGTCACCCAATTCAGAAATGTAAAAAACATAAATGTAAAGATGTTAAAAAGGATTTGTTGTCCCTCCAAAATCCATACCAGATCCTTATCCTACATAGGGGTCTGGTATGTATTTTAAGGGGGTACCCCATGCAAAAAAAGACGTGGTGTTCCCTTCACATCAGATCCCCCCCCCCCCTTCCACTTCAGGTGCCCCCCTTC
>NW_017306823.1:550007-572091 GCF_000935625.1 Nanorana parkeri | reverse complement strand
CCCCCTTCCACTTCAGGTGCCCCCCTTCACATCAGGAACCTGTTCACATTAGAGTACCTCCTTCACATTAGCAGGCCTTCCCTTTCAATCAGAAGCCCCCCTTTCACATTAGGAGCCCCTTTCACATCAGAGCCCCCCTTTCACATCAGAATACCCCCTCCCCTCACATCAGAGTCATACCTTCCAATCTTTGGATGGTTTCTGCAGCATGGTAGAGGGTGGGAGGCAGAGCAGGTCAGGATGGAGGAAGACTTTCATCCTCTTCTGAATGCTGTGGGCAGTCCTGGATGCCACCTGCCCTGTATTAGCATCATGTGTTTCCATGGTACTGGCGGCCATCTCACCTGCACCACAGAAATGCATGATGCTGTGCGAAAAATATGATGGCACCCCAAATGTGAAGGACTGCTGTAGCTAAATAGGAAATTAAACCATGTATGGTATACATAATACAATGATAGTAGTTTCCTGGAATAAAAGAAGTAAATCAGGGAAAAAATCATTTTACAAAGACAATTACAAATCAAATCCATATTTAAATCTTTAGATTTTTAAATTACCAATCTAAGGATCCATTCCACTTTTTGAGATAATGTCCATAAGTTTTGGAACATGATGAATAATCTGTCATCCCTTGTTGGAAAAAGGTTTTGAAATGTAAGTTGGGAAACAAATGGAAGTTGAAAATCATGTTATGTAGCAGTTTCTATGGTAGAAGATTTTATTCTCTCAATAAATCCTATTTCTGGACTAACCCTTGAGTTTAGTTCAGAGACATTTGTGTCTCTGGACCAGCCTTTCTCACCCAGGGTGCTGTGGCACCCTGGTGTCCCTTCTGGCTTCCTCAGGGGTGCCTCAAAATTTTGTGGTAGTAGGACTGTGAAGTGAAGGGGAGAATGAAGACTGAGGTGAAGGGGGCTCCTGATGTAAGGAAGGAGCTCTGTTGTGAAAGGCGAGGACTCTGATATGATAGTGGGTCTTCTGATATGAAAGAGGGGCTCCTAATTAGAAGCCTTACTGATGCAATTGGTGACACTGATGTGTGTGTGTGTGTAGGGGGCGGGGGGGTGATCTTGATTTGACATGGGCACTTCGATGTAAAGGGGGAAACCCACTTACCCACTTTTTTGTTTTTATGAGGGGTTCCCCTTAAAATCTATGACATTTTTAGACTGGGGTGATTTGAGATTTTTTATACTTTAAAGGGTGCAATGACTGAGAAAAAAGGTGGAGAAACGCTGTTCTGGACTATGGCCTAAATGTAATTTGTGCATTTATTTTGTATTTGCCAGTAAAAGGTAAGGTATAACCTTTAATTCCAAACATTCAGAGGAAAGAAAAAAGAGTGCCAGAGTGTTTACCGCATCAATCACAATAACCTTATTAAGTTAACTTGGTATGCAATGTTTTTAAGTACATCTACAGTATTTAACAGTGTAGATACCATCTATCATTACCCAAATTACAGGATGTAATGTTAAGAAATAAATGCTATTTATTCAATACCTCTCCCTTTGTTCTAGATACTGGCGGCTGTGCCATACAACTGGAGCGGTGTTAATCTCCTCATCTGTTCTAGCACTCGTGCTATATTTATTCCACTTTTTATAATGTGTGTCTACCCAAGTGGGAAGCCAACGTTTAGTCACCCTGCCTGGCCATGCATCTTTTCTCTGCTCATGGGAATCACCAATGGGTATTTTGGCAGTGTACCTATGATTCTGGCATCAGGACAAGTAGTGCCAGAACAAAGAGAACTGGCAGGTATGGAATTGTTTTATTTAACCTATAGATATTAGGATGCTGCCCTATTGAAAGTGTAGATGCACACTAAATTGTGATATATATTAGGGTTGCACAGATAACAAGTACAGTACTCGGTACAGGTACGAGTACCTGTACCGATACTATAAAGGAAAATTACGGTAAGTATGAAATACAATTTTCCTGTTATATACATGGATACTGCTAATTGGACTGTGAAGGAGCAACAGCAGGTTGATGAGGTCATCCTTCTGTTCCCTCCTCCTGTCAGTTTGTTCCTTGTCAGCACATTTATATGTGGCTCAACCTATTAGCTCCCAGTTTTGCCCCCCTCTCTCCTAGTCTAAATGCTGCTATAAAGGGTATTGCAAGAAGCTGATACCAGGTCAATCTCAGGTACTTACATTGGTTGCATTCAAAACAATATATTTAATGATTTATCAATCAATATAGAGCTGTATTAATTTGTGTCTTATATCTGCCTGTAGTTCTGCTTTAATATTCATGCAAAGACTTGTGGAGTTTATTAATACAAGTTAACGTCAACATTAAAATTAGTTACTTTTGTGGTGTGATAACACAAAGCGCACTGAGGTGCATTACTATACGCATTGACGTGTGTTGTGTTAGGGCAGCTCATTTATGTGAATGCTTTCCATAACACACTAAAATGCACCAAAACGGTGCATGTACTTTTTTTTGGAAGGCAGTGCATTACAACACAGGGTAGTGTGTTACTATGCACTAAAACACATGTGTGTTAGCAAGGTGGGCAATGCACAACATGTGTGTTTATGTGTGTTGCGTTGATGCATGCATTCCCACAGTACAAATGTGTTAATCCAGCCTTAGAGATTCTGGTTAAAACTAAATTAACCAGTCTCTATCAATAGAAACTTATGTATGTAGAAATATTTCTGTTATGCACAAATGTTTATAATTGTACATGCGTGCAATAGGATGTGATGCAGTAAGTGCATGTTCAGTAATTGCAGTAATATTTGTTTTTTTGATGCAAGGTCTTGCTGTGTTGGAAGTTAAGGTTGGGCTTATAAGGTGCAAAATAGATGCTTGATGCTCAACTATTTGTTAGGTGTTTGTGAATACAGAACCCTTCACCACAGAACACATTTGTTTACAAAAAATGGTTAGCATTGCTGGCAATTACTACAAAATGCAATATGATAGAGTGGCTTGCAATGTCCTTCATTGGCGGTTTGACTAGTGTTCTGGCAGAGTGGCAAGGTGTGGCTGTAACGTACTGTTACAGAACAGCACGGGTGTTTCATCTCAGTTTCAGAGTGTCAGATTTGCTGGCAAGTTAAAATAAAATGCAGCCTGGCAGTCTCCGTGGTTAGCAATTTGAATCTGGGATGAATGCTCACCTTTCACCTCGCAGTGACCCATCATGCACACCCCAAGCTACATTGGAGTAGCTTAAAACTTCCTAGAAACTTCTTTAGAATGGCACATTTTAGCTCAAACCTCAGTATGTGGCAAGATTTGAAAATAGCTGTTCAGCAATGGTCTTCATCCATTCTGACAGAGCTAGAGAAATATTGTCATAAGGAATGGGCAGACATTGTTCAATGGTTCTGCCAAGTCTTGACTCTTGATTGAAATTTTTGCAACCAACTAATCTTGCTCTTTTTGATGAGTATAGTACACAGTATGCACAGATAAGTACAGTATATTTCAGTTTTGCTGTTTATTTCCAATTGAGGAGGTTTCCGTTTACATCATGTCCAGGAAACACAACAGGAAGTAAGAGGAAAAAGTGAGGTGAATTTCCATCTTAAATTGGTGTCCAATTGGAAGATTTCCCTTCACCTCCTGTTCTGGTGACAACTGTAAAATATTGGATATTCCATCACTTAAACATTTGTTTTTAAAAATGTTAAAAACTTTACTGAGGTTCTTATCCTTCCCTACTATATTCAAAAGTAAAACAAACAGTTTTGGCTATCCATACACTTTACATTTTGTATCCAAATAAAAAAGAATGTTTCCATCTTTACAGTGCAAAGAAAGGTAAACTTCAGATGACAGACACACATGCAGGCACTAAACATCCGTCAGGATTGGTCTATAGTTTTGTGCATTCTCCAGTTGACCAAACATGCAGGTTTAGCAGAGAGGGGGAAGGGATGGCAGACACCTCTCAGTACCAGCATATCTTGGAAACGACACGACACAAGAGCTTTCCTCCCCAGAGATGGCAGTAATTAAGAAGTTTATGTAAAGCCTAACTTCAGTCCAAATTTTTGTTAGTTTTGGGGACAGTAGGGAAGAATAACTTTTGTCAGCTTCTTATTTCTGTCAGTAACCCAGCTGGAGAGATTTTCTCTGACTTCCCATCCTTGTGTTGCTTGTACAAGAAATAGAGGGTCCGGTTGACGCTGGGACAGGAAGGCATAGATGGCTTTAAAAGTTCTAAACAATGTTTTTAGCCATTTACTACTAATGCCATATCAGGGCTTTGCTTGCTCTTTAAGGCCCCGTTCACACCAGGGCGGTTCGGCCGTGCGGATTTGCTCTGTGCGATCCGAACCGCCTCCTGCTCGAATTCCTCCCTGACCCTTTTTTGCCGTGTTGATTAGTGCGGTTTCCATACAGCTTTCAATGGAACCGCGTTTTTAATTGTGTTTCAGCGCTGAAACGCATTTAAAACCCCCAAAACCGCCCTTTTAAAATCCACACGGAAACCGCGCTGATCCGCAACCGCTCTGGTGTGAACGGGGCCGAACACTTTGTCCTAAAATCAATAGCATGCATACAAGAATCTGTGCACTATGGGTGAACTTTGGTCTGTTTTTATTTTACAGCCGCACTGTGGTCTCGGTTTGTTTGCTTTTAGTTATTTGTTTTCTCTTTTATTCTGCAGGAAACACCATGACTGTTTCGTACATGACTGGACTAATGCTTGGGTCAGCTGTGGCTTATTTTGCCTACAGTTTATCTAGTACATCCCATAGTATTTGCTTCCAACCAGAGACATATAACAGCTCATTGCCTCCAGAGATTTAAAAATGTCAACCTCAAAGTTGGTTTGTTACTACTGAGACATTGGCAATATTTATTTTAATTCTAAAACACATTGTTGTTGTTGTTGTTGTTGTTGTTATGACAAATGCTGTTATTGGACATTTCACGAGTGTTGAACTTTTTGATAAAGCCACGTTTGTGCAAGCACATGCACTTGATGGAATATCAAATCTGACAACATATTTACATGAGTATACCACTTTTGTCATTTTGCCAAAGCCTTTTTGTGTGGTTTAATTTGATAAAAGTCTGTGTTTTGTTCATTTATTGTTCTTTTCTTCTTTTCTTTATATGTAACACTTTTAAAACAAAAAAATGTGTTTGATATTTTTTATAAACAAATTACATCACGCAGATTCATATGCAAACTTAATTGTGAGTTGTATGCCTTGCAAAACTATAAACAAAAGGATATTTCATCATAAAATTTGCTTGTGTCATTTTTTGATTTGCCACTGTGTAGTAGAGGCTATAAGAAAACTTAGGAATTAGCTGCGACAAAAAAAAAGAAAGTAATTTATGAAACAGGATAGACATTATGATTTGTTTTCACTTGTGTGTTGTTTATTCACCTTAGAGTGCATGGCACCTACATTTAATGTCACCCTTTAAAAGAAAGCTTTGCAAAGTTTGGCAGGAACTTGAAATTCATGGATACATTTACATGAATACATAATTACTTTCCATTATGACTACAGAATTGTACCTTTCATTAAAGAGAAAATTACCTACAAAGAATGTTTTTTGTCATGCGGTAAGCAACTAAATAAACAACATAACATTTTTGTCAGATGTGTCAATGTCTGAAACAGTTTAATTCCTTCTTACCCTTTGGGCACAGTCATGTCAAATAGTTATTTAGTCACAGAGCAGTGTTGAGAATCTGGGGCTCCCTCTCTGAAGGTGTAAATATTTTAGAAGACACCAAAACTACTGATTTTCTTTTGCTAATTGCTCACCAATTTCTCCCTGAATTTAAGACTTCTTTTTAAAGGTCTGCGATGCATGCAACAAAGACAACTTCATCCCCGTGAACGAAAAAAGTGAATCATGAAATCACAACACACAAGGGTGCTTTTGATCCTCCTCTGAAAAGGAAGGGCCACAAATCCCTGAACCCCCCAGGGCACAAGGCTCCTGACAGGGGCAGGGAACCTAGGTCCACCCTGCCAGACCTCGATCTTTAGGGAGCTACTGAAGTAGGTCCTCCAAGTACTACATAGGAGCTGTCCCGGAGATGGACCCCTTGTCATGGTGCACGGAGGCGTCCCTCACCTGGCAGCCACAGTGTGTGGAGACACCCCTCTCCAGATCTCCTGGGACCACAGGCACGTTCCCAGCGTTTCTCTCCTGTGGCTGTGCCTCAGAAGCATGGTTCTGTGCATCGTCGTGCGTGCGTTTCAGGAGCTGCGCTAGTCACGGCGTCGGGGCCATCTCCCTTGGTGGTGTCACATGCGGGGAATCCTGGTGTGACATCTATAAGCCCCTATAGAGATCCAGCATGCACAGCAACTGACAACATGCAAAAACTCACTTCCTCCCAAGGAACACAAGCCTTTCAGCAATACACTAAGCACCGCCCTAACTCCACCTCTGTTTCCACAGGAACAGGGGTGTTGCCTCCAGTCCTGGGCTTTAAAACCTCACAACACTACTAGCTCAGTGCTAGGTTAATCTAAAGCCCTGCTCACAGAGACCCAGCGTTTGTTCCTGTATCTTCGCCCCCTGTTCCTGCATTCCTACCCCCAGTTTTAGACTACCGGCTACTTGAGCCTCGGACTGTTTTCTGGACTACTGGTTCTACGCTGCCTGGCCTGAACACGGAACTCCATTACTACGGCTTGTCTCACCCCTCTGGACTTTGTATTTGGACTGGTTATCTCACCTGCTTCCTGCTACTGGGATCCAGACCTGGCGCAAGGGGCTCTGTCCTGCGGTATGTGACGGCCCTACGTGGAGGGAGGTAAAGAAAACCCATAGAGGCCACAGAACCTTCTCCCAAAACATCAGGTCGGGCCCCGAAGGTACCCTCACCCTCCAGCCTTCTGTGGGGTCAAAACATGCAGTCATGCATAAAAACAGCATGAAAATAAATTAAAAGGTGCCAGTGCACAAACCTGGCAGGCCATTTGACCGAGATAAAAATTGCTCTGGGCTAACCAAAAGGCCTGCCTAAGAAGTGCGGTGCAGATAAAAGCTTACGGTGCCGTGACTAGTGAATCATAGTGGGTCCCAAACCCATAGTGATTTTCGGCACCCCTGCAACACCATCCCAGATGGCACAGCACCGCGGGCCTCTTCTCTTCCAACCCTCCAGCCAGACAAGTGCAGCCACATTCCCATCAGAAGGCATTGGCACCAGAGAGGTTCCTGCCTACAACTGGGGACAAGCTCAGCATAACCAGGCCAGAATCAACCCAGTAAGAAAAGGAAACGTCCCCAGTACCAACTGTGATGCTAAGGAAATCCAACAGGATCGCAGGACACAGATTTTGCAATAAAAGTAATGATTATTAACTTGTAATATCTAAGTCCGTGTCTATTACCCTCACAATTTTAGTATCATCTGCAAACCCAGCAACATGGCTATTAACATCCTCCCCAATATCATTAATAAGCAGGCTAAATAGTATTGGGCCTAGTACAGATTCCTAAGGCACGCGACTCTTGACCTTAGACCAATGTGAAAAAGACTCATTTATCAATACTTTCTCGACCTTGGGAGGGTAGGAGGCTTCGGCAAGAGGGCAACACCACCTTGTCCTTATGTAGAGCCAAAAAGGAAAAAATTTGAAACATGCCTTGCAGAGGTGGAAGCAACATGTAAAGTGGAATATCCCTGATATGGATATGAAGAGCCGAGAGAACCAAATTCAAATCCCAAAGAGTGACGCGTAACTGCACAGGGGAAGCCACATGAGGGACACACTGTACAAAGGTCCTAATCATAGAATGGGAGGCAAGTGGTCTTTGGAACTAAATTAAAATCGATGAGATTTGTACTTAAGGCAAAATGGCCCCTTGATGGTACTCAGGCCTAATTACAAAAGGTCAGCATTAATCTCACAGAATATTTCCTGGGATGAAAGATTCTTTCCATGCACAGAGCGAAGTATGTCTAACGTGTGATAATCAACCTTGCAGGAAGCAGACTAATGGCATGGGATTTAACAGTCATGCCATTAAAGCGACTGTGAAGAAGGATGGTATATCAGTCCTTGGGACATAGTTACATAGTTACATAGTATTTGAGGTTGAATAAAGACATTAGTCCATCAAGTCCAACCTATTAGGATCTCATTCTAGGAGTACCCGTACCCCTGTATATTATGGTCCCTTAAGAAATCGTCCAAAAGTTTCTTGAACAATTCCACATTATTTGCTGAAATCACCGCCTGTGGCAGTGAGTTCCAGACCCTAACTGATCTTACTGTGAAGAACCCCCTTCGCCCCTTGTGCTGGAATTTTTTTTCCATCAATTTTAGGTGATGGCCTCTAGTTTTTGTAACGGTAAAAAAAAAAGGGAACAGTTTAAAAAAACTGACAGAAAAGGAAAAAGAGTTTTTAAATACTAAAAAAGGGTCTAAAAAGGAAGGGAGACAACAAGTATTCAAAAAATCAAGCACTCAATATATCCCAAACAGTTCAAATCCAAATTTTTTACGCCACTTAGCTCCCAGGCAATTTGTTCGCCAAGCCCTGTGTGACAGTAAATCCAAACAGTCTAGAAGGGCCATGGTGCATTTGCCAGAAGACTTACCATATGGGCTTACCATGTTCGCCTGCACCAATCCAGAACAATGAGAATTTCCACAATGCCCTTCTTCTGAATCCTGCCGAGCAGACGCAGAAGGTGTTTCAGGGAAGGAAAGGCATAGATTAGGCTGTACCGATCCCACTGAGCCACCAGAGCATCCACTGCTTCCACCAGAAGATCCTTATACCTGCAGACAAACCTGTCCAGTTTGTTGTTAAACCTGGAGGCCAGAAGGTCCGCACCTGGCATCCACTACCTGTGACACAGGTTCTGGAACACTTCTGGGTATGGGAACTATTCTCCTGGATCCAGGCACTGCCAGCTCAGAAAATGTGCCTGCCAATTGCCCACAACTGGAATGTAAATGACAAAACAAGGCTGCCAAGAATAGAATCCTTTCTACCTTTCTTGCCCATGGCAAGACGTCTGGTTCTGTACTGATGGTCGATGTGCGCTACTGTCGGGTTATTGTCCAACTGGATCTTGATTGGATGACCCTCCAGTTGGGTTGTTTAGCATTGTAGGGACACCAAACCACCTGAAGCTCCAGAATGTTAATCAGGAGATAGGATTCCTCTGCTGTCTATGGCTCTACAACGGCAAAGTGTCTAGGACCCCATCCCAGCCTGCCTGGTTGGCATCTTTTGTGAGGTTCCGCCAAGATATCAGAAGGATTTCCTACACTCTGGAGCTGGGTTTCTGAGGCACCAGGCCAGAGAAAATCTGGTCCTTGGTTACAAACAAACTAGTTTGTCCAGAGACAGAACAGAATTGTCCAACAGTGATAGGATGTTGAATTGTAGAGGTCTGGAGTAGAACTGGGACTGCCTTGAAAGGAGGCTACCATGAACCCCCGAACTCGCATGAAAAAATGAAGAGTCAGTTGACCCTTGGACTAAACCGTCCGAGTCTGGAAGCAGAGAGTATGAAGTTTTCCTTGTGGAAGAGTTAGTTTCATTGTAAACTTCTGAAGGATCAAGCTATAACTGGAGCTTTTCAAGGGTATTGGATTGCAAAACGTTTGGGAGGTGTAAACAGTTTATCAGGAGTTTCCCAGTCTGCATTCAAGACGTCTGGGAATACAATATGTATGGGAAAAGTTTTAGTTGCCTTGGGGCCTCTTAGGGATTCGAGACAGGTAGCTGCGCTTGCTGAAACTACAAGCTACTCCTCTACTTTTAAATTGGCACACTGCATCAATGAGAGTTGAAATGGTCTGCGACTTCTCAGGGACAACACCATCCGGCAAAGATTTTTGAGATTCTTCATCAGATAGAGCCACTGCAGTTGAAGGCTCAAGGGCCACTAAAGCTGCAGGCAGGTCAGATAATGATTCTGCAGGGGAAGCTGTTGAAGCATGCTTATGCGTTCAGAGTATGGAATCAAAGTTGCGATTTGGCCCAAGAAATCCTCCTGGGCTAAAACTGAGGAGGAGGTCCCACTTGCTGGAAGGAAGGTCCAGAGGAATGTAGGGATCCAAGCAGGGGGGCTTCTAGGCTGTCACTGCCAAGCTCTTGAGAGAGAGCACTAATAGAGAACACTGAAGAGCACTTGATAGAAAAGTTCAGAGATGCAGGCAGCTCTGAACTTTTAAGTGGATGCTGAGCCGGAGGGACACGATACAGTGGGACTGCTCCTTATGTGTTTGGGATCTCTGATATGTTGCACTGCAAACAAAGACAACTTAGATATAATACAAGGCAAAACCTTGGGTACTCATAAACTGTTTTCCATGGCATTGTCTGACTGTATCTGTACTGGGAGACCCTGGAGGTGAACAGTACAATGCAAGAGGGACAGCTGAATCACCTTGAGTTCTAGTACATTGATGGGTAAACATGACTTGTCCAGACGACCAACGACTCTAGGTTGACAAACACCCCATCACTCCACCGGAGCCATAACGGTAGAAATCTGTCACTACCATCCAGTGAAAAGGAAGAAAATACATTCTGGAGAATATCGGAGAATGAAGCCACCAGATAACAGATGCCATCATCTAGCAACTCACCCAAATCTCCATAAAGGCCCTTTGGAGGACCTGTGTGCAATGTTGGGTAAAGGGGACTGTTTCAATGGAAGCTAAAATGAGACCCAGTTGTAAGATGACAGGCAAAAATGTGAGGCTGAAGCTTTCAAGGCTTCTCCTGCAACAGTAACAGGCTGTGCCTAGGCTTCGCTTGTGTCCAATACAAGACCCAGATACTCAAAATTAAAACATGTGAATGGACACTTTTTAAAGTTCAAGATCCAGTTGAACTCCTGCAGTTTGAATAGTTATTGACAGGTTGTTTTTCAACTCTGAGGAGGATTCCACTTGCAGAAGCAGATCATCCAGATAGCCCACTATCAAGATCCCTTAACCCCTAGCCTGGAAGATGCGTCTTTCCTTCGCCTGGGTTGCTCGGGGAAATTTAGAGCTACTTACTTCATACGGGGATCTCTTGGCCTACATTGTCAGAAAAGTCTGCAGACCCTGGCATTCCCACCCTAGGCTTTTGGAAACATTGTCATCTTCATCATTTCCTTTTCTCCCTCTCAGCCCCATCTTAGTATATTAGACGCTATCTATATTCGATCGGGAATGCTTGCAACATGGCGCTTCCACAAAGCTTCTCTCCTTTAGCTACAAATTACCTCTACTCCATGCCACAGACCGGCCACTTCTGTTTTTGGATAAATGGGAGCGCGATCTGGATGTTCACTTCTAATGTCAGCCAGACATTAATTGAAGAAATCGAAATATGTGCAAACAAAAAGAAAGGAATTGCAAGCACAAAAAAGGATATGGCTCCCAATAGGGATACCTCAGTACTATCTTCTTGATGCTTGGCAGAAGACTGTGTATGACTTTAGCAGATAGGGGTTGGCCATCAGCAGGTACCGCCCCTAGGCTGTTTGTACCTAGCATCCCACTCCTGCGGGTGGCATTATAAACCAATGGTCATGATTAAAATCTCCCCTGTATTCTTCAAATTCAAATGGAAGAGAAATGGAGTTTGCATGTTCTCTCTGTGCTTGAGTGGTTTTCCTTCGGGTACTCCAATTTCCTCCCACACTCCATAGACATGCTGGTAGGTTAATTGACTCCTGCCTAAATTGACCCTCGTATGTGCATGTATGGATGTGAGGTAGAGATCTTAGATTGTAAGCTCCTTGAAAGCAGGGACTAATGTGAATGTACAAAATGTAAACCGCTGAATAAATTGTTGGCACTATATAAATATCTGTAATAAATAAACGAATAGCTGTATGTCTTGTAAATGTTGGTCCCAACATGATCCACAAGCAGTCCGTGCATTGGAAACTCACTTACCTCACATAGTATTTATATGTATATGATAGTTGCTAATTAACTAAGTATTAACAGAAAACTAGCACTGGCAGCACCCACATTTCTCTTGCGATAGGTTTCTTTAAGCCAACTATTATCCTTACTGCTAGGGTAGAGCAAAAGATTGGCTTAAAAACGTACCTCTCATGAAGAAAATGGTGCTCCTTACACTAAACTCAGGGGTTAAAGCTTAAAAATGCATTTAAGTGCCTTAACTATTAACAATACTGTACCTGATTTGTGTATCACTCGGCTGTAGATCCTCAAATCATCTCTAAATTTGGCTGACACCGTCCTTCCTTCTGGAGGGTGGCTACGTTTGCTCCATATGGTCTCTGTGTGTGTTGTAAAGTAGCCACTGCTCCAAGGTCACTCCTGTGATAAGACTACAATCTCTGGTTTAGTTTATTAATTTGTATTGCGATTGTAGTCCATCACGGGAATGAGCTTGGAGCGGTGACTACTTTACAACACACAGGGATGCGAGAATCCCATCACCGATGCCCAGGAAATTAAGTCACTTGTGCCAGGTGGGTGTTTGTTTTCTACATTTAGCCCTGCTTGCCCGTAGAGTGGGGTTGCCGTCGCTCATTGTCTACAAGTGATGTGGGTGGCTGTACAGCCGCCCACATCACTTGTAGCAGCCCGCTTGTACTTTTACAATTTTGGTTAAAATTATTATTTGTATCATGACAAGTAGATTGTCATGAGGGACACGTAGATTGGGCCCCCGCTTCAGTCCTTGGACAAATATATATTTTTTCAAATGTTCACACCCCTGAACAAACACAGGCACCATGGGGAATTATGGTAGCCACCCTCCAGAAGGAAGGACAGTGTCAGCACCAATTCAGAGATGATTTTCCTGAAGGAAAATCTGCGCTGTGAGAAATGGTGAATCGGTGGTGAAATAGTGAGAATGCTAGTTACTGTTGGTCTGTTCCAGTGCCAATTTCTAAAGGGTCGGGATCCAAATGAATCTTCAGGTCTGAACTGTCTGCATTACAATGTGTATTAGAATTTTAACAGATTGTTTCTGCAATAAAAGATTGTGCAAGTATCCCACAATAGGAATGACTCCTGGGAGCAGAGCAAGGCTAGAACTGCTGCTAGTACTTTGGTAAACAGTCTGAGGGCGGAAGGCCAACCAAAAAGAAGAGTTACAAACTGGTAGTTTTGTGTGCCCACTGCAAAACTGAGGTATCATTGGTACACCGGAAAGATGGGGACATACACATGAGCATAATGAAAAAGGGGTTGTCTCACTCCTGGAGATACAAAGCTCTAGTAATTACCCTCTAAAGTGGTTCGTCTACCATATCCGTAACCAAACAATGATACAAGAAAGGAGAACGAGGTCGGACCCACCTTTGAGTATAGGTGGTCCGAAGGGTTAACCAAGGAAGGGATGATCCGTATTGAAAGGTATAGAAAATTTGTTTATTCAAATAGTAAATGAGTCAATACAAGCAGACTTGCAAAAGTATAACTCCGGGTCAGGCCAGGAGGATTTAAACATTGATACGCTATTAATCACGTCAACAGCAGATTGGACAGTGTATCACATATATTGATATGTTGTTGCATAGAAATTAGGCCCGTGACCAGCAATGTTTAAGTGAGTTGTGATAACTGCCAATGGTTAGAGGTGGAAGATGGACCATCTGTTGGTAATAGCTCAGAGGAACTCCCTTGGGATTTTTGCAAGTCTGCTTGTTATGGTCATTTTTACGTTGTGCTTTGTGTTTAATCTAAAAGGTCAACTAAAATCCACCGATGGTCATACTCATGACCAACAGCTTTTTAAGTATCTGTTGTTTTTAAACTCATTTACAGTAAGTCTTTGGCTGTATTGACTCATTTACTATTAGAATAAACTAATTTTCTATACCTTTCAATACGGATCGTCCCTTCCTTGGTTAACCCTTCGGACCACATATACTCAAAGGTGGGTCCAACCACATACACATGAGCAACCTTGAAGTCCACAAATGCTAAAGTCTTCGTGATGGAGGGATGCAATGACAAACCTGGTGGAGTCCATGCAAACCTTTTTGACCTAAATGACGACATTTGAGGCCTTTAGCTACAAGATGGGGTGCATGCCGCCTTTTGGTTTTGGAACAGTTTCCAAGTTTTTATCAGCAGAATAAAGTGGTCCTGTGTGTACACCATACTGTTGGCAGACCCTTTTAGGAAAGGGGGATTGACTGCTACATGGGTTTCCTGCATCAAGAGTACAATATTTATCACTTTTATAATCCATGGGTCAATGCATTGGATTAGAAGACCTGCTATTGAACAGTCAGGTTCAATCTGGTATGAGAACCTGTTTTCCAGGAGTATCAAATAATCGAACAGACTGACTCGTATATTATAAACATCAAAGAGGGTCAGATGGATTTGTGTTGAGAATTAGCAGTTGTGTATTCACAAAAGGAGCTTACGCTGATGGACCAACTGGATTTCTTTATAGTATTTGATGCACAGCATAGTATCCTAGCAATATGCTTGTAGTCAGTGGGACTACAGTTGTTAGGCTGGGTTCACACCTAGGCGTATTGAATATGCGCGCTTGACGTGCGTTTTTACCGCAATTCGCGGTAAAAAACAGCGCCACAAACGCCCGTTTCTGAGGGCTACTTGGCTGTATCCCAATGGAAACGCGAGACCAAAACGCCCCAAAGAAGTACATGTACTTCTTTGGGCGTAGGCCGTTTTGTATCACGTTCGGACGGGGGGAAATACGGGAAGGTGTGAACCAGACCCATTGAATACAATGGGATTTAGATGTTTGAGCGTTTTGTAGAGCGTTCGTCAAGCGTTGAACGCGCTACAAAACGTTCAGGTGTGAACCATGCCTAATGGTTTTATTTACACTCTTATCAATATTGTTTTGTATATTTTTTATGTCCTTCCAACTGGACCCATAGTAATATGGGTCCTATGTGTCAGTATAATATATTTTGAAGTATATAGTCCATAACAGATGAAGTCACAGATTGAGGTTTTGTATACATTTGTTATTTTTAGCTATGCATCTATGACTAAAGAAGGAAAAATATCTAACCAATGATGACATATTATATCTATATATGTAATATATTTTATATACATACAATTCCTTAGAAACAATTAAAATCATTTATTGAACAGGTAATGCAATCCAGAAAGCACTGCAACTATGCTAATGAGAAAAATGCAATGTACTCAAACTGTAACTTTCATTATCCTGTGCAAGCCAGCTTTTCTCAATACTTCTAAAAAGGACAGCAGGTTCCCATCACCCATTAGGAGTTCCACCTTCCATCCTCAAAGGCCACACAGCTCCATTGGTTGTTATGGGTGTGTCTTACAACCATTGATGCTGTGTGACCCAGGTGCTAGCAACAAAAGCCACCATCCGGGTCGCACAGCATCATTAGTTGTTAGGACACAGGTGGCCCTGTGATCTGACTTTCGGCAAATGTCTGAGTAAGCTAAACCAGGGCCAGTTTGCTCATCCCTATATTTTAAATGAAATGCTTTCTCTAGACTGCAAAATTATCAGATATGTGCATACAATGCATCATCGCCTTGGAACATGTTACCTCTTACCTTGCAGAGAGACTTCTAAAGGAGTTCTGTATTCCTGTCATGTGTACAGTAAAACCAAAGGCTTGAGATCACTAAGCAAAGAGTAAATGGGAAAAAAAAGGCAGCGGCCATGGGCGGGTAAGCTGGATCATTTTATGTATTTCCATGCTAAAGATTCAAGCGCGATTATAGTGTACCTTTAAAGGTAAACATTTATTTTTATGTGAAACAGACACACTGGCAGCAATTCAAGTTTTGTATTATAAAAAAAAAAATACAGTAAAGTCAGTTTCCAACATTAAAGGCCAATCCATCCAAAAGTAAAACTTTATTAATAGGTAACAATCTGGCATGCAAAGTCAGTACTTGGCTTCTTTCATTAGTTTAGAAGGATGAGAGTCCCACAAAGCTTGAGAAAGTCCAGTAAGAATTTTATTTCATGGAGAAAAAAAAAACTACTCTTTAATTTATACAGGACAACAGTTCTAAAACCAAACAGACATCCCAAATGAATCCGTGTCAATGTCAGTTTTGTAACCCAAATTAATTTGGTATAAGTTTGGATTTATAACTTCTTAGTATAAATCTGAACATGAAGGGGGAGTTTTCGGCCCCTGAAACATAATGGCTTTTCCATATTGTGTCATGACAAAAAAATTCTTACTATACTTACTCAAGATTTGTGGCTCGCCTTCTAATGTTCTATAGACTGATCCACAGATCCTTTGAGACACCAGAGGTTTACAGAGAGCTGCCTCTAGAAAAAAAAAAAAGGATTCCGACTTCTGCTTTTAGCCTACCCTGGGGTACAGTGCTCTACCAATACATACCTACTACTTGGCTTCTTACATGTCTTGGATACATGAACAGCGAGATCTCTGTGTAGACCTGTAAAAAGATTTCACTACTCCAAGCCTGTGCGAAAATCTACCACATCTGGAACTATGCATGGCAACCAAAGAGAGTCCAACCATGCCCTATAAACTTGGTATAGAAAAGTCGCACACCCATGACATCAGATCACATCCAACGTTATTAAACCTGAACATAGCGCAATGCAGCGGGACCATCCCTCTCCAACTTTCTCTGTAATCCACTCCGTATGGAGCTAAATATTAGAAAGGTGTGGTCCTTGGCAGGGCTATAGAGTGCTATGTCCAGTTGCAATAAAGTTGGATGTGGTCTGATGTAAATCAGTGTGCAACTGCTTTCCTACTGAGTAAGATCTCCCTGCCATAATGCCTGTCCAGCTGGGAGGTTTTTTTTGTTCTAGCACCTCCTGTTACATAATGTAATCTAAAATTCATTTAAAAAAAAAAAAAGTCAGGTAAAACACAGTGGCTTTGAATGCAGCATGTAAAAAAAACAACAAAAAAACAAGGCAGTGTTTAACCTGCTTTGCCAGCAAATTAAACATCATTAACAACATAATTAAAATAATTATGTCGCGTGACGTAATTATGCAAACTAAATATACCTCAACATGCTGCATCTAAGATTGCCAATCAATGCAAAGCAGGTTAAACACAGCCTCTAAATCAGGGGTGGCCAAACTCCGGCCCTCCAGCAGTGGTTGAGCTACAAATCCCATGAGGCATTTCAAGATTCTCACAGACATGACTCCCGGAGAGAGATGCATCATGGGATTTGTAGTTTCACCACAGCTGGAGGGCCGGAGTTTGACCACCGCTGCTCTAACTGGTCCATGTGACTATTGAAGCCAGTGGGAATCAGCTGGCCTGTGTTTGATGTGTGTTTTAAATTAGTGTTAAGCGCAGGAAAACAATAACCATTAGACATGTACAATTCGTTTTGGAAAAATTTCTTTTTCGGACAAATTTTCGTTATTCGGATGTATCCGAATTTCCGAACAACAGAAATGTCGGATGAAAACGAATCCAAATTTCTGAAAACGAGATTTCGTTAGCGGTAGTCTGCATGAATCTTTGTTTATGGAGGAATGTTCGTTGAAGCAAAGTGACATTTAGGGCTTGTTCACACCAAGCGCGGAGCAGATCCGGACCAGAGCAGGTGCAGACCGGATCAAAACTGCGTCCAATGTATTCCTATGGTATTTTGACCTCCAGTTCACATCGCAGCGTGCGGATCCAGACCGGATGAAAAAAATGCGGCAAGCCCTATTTTACCTGCTCTGGATCTGGTCTGGAACGCATCAAAAACGCATCTAAAACGCATCAAAAACGCATGCAAACGCGTCTAAAACGCGGCACAACCCACTACAATGCGTGTGCAGAAACCTGACCGGATCTGGTCTGCATTTGGTGTGAACAAGGCCTACAAATTTTTTTTAAATGTCACTTTGCTGCAGCGAAACGTACACGAAAACTCGTATCAAAACAAAATCCGAATCAAAACGAAATGAAACAAATTTTTTTGCCGGTGCACATGTCTAATAACCATACACACTAGTCCTAATAGCCACAGAAGGTGTGCAGACCCAGGAAGCTAAGCATTGATATTAAGCAGAGTCCCTAAGAGATGCGAGATGTTGTCAGGGGTTTACTAGTATACCACCTACCAAAAACGGAAATATTAGTTTTGGTAGACTGACCATTTAATATTCAAAATGATGTGAAAGGCCGTAACTTTCAAGACATGTATCATTCCTGAAATGCATTTTACCGGATTATCACAGTTACAAGCAATAGCATACCAAAAATTGAGCATTTATTATAGTTTTGATATACATATGCTTACGTCATAAAATGTGCACTGGAATGTTATAAAAAGGACAACATAATGCGTTTGGCATCTTCATAAAGTATGATTACTTCCATTTGTGAAATTATCCTAATTAGTGTATTTATTTTACATTACACTTGCAACTGCACTACATCTCGTTCAGAGCAAAACTCAGCAAATGTTTGCCCTGGCAAACTTTACTTTCCTCTGTTTCCTGCTTTTAATGACACGGGTACAACAATAGGAGCTTGGAAATAGAAAATAAAGCAGAAAATTGTGTTCAAGACAGAAATCAATAAATCTCTCAAACAAAACTGAAGAAGGTATCCTGCGGCCTAAAAGCACATAGAAAGGATCTGTGAACATGGGTTTGGTTAGGCATGTAGCCATATTATACAGCACTGCTTTGGTCAAATGATGGCTATACAAAAGAGATGACTATACAAGTCAGAGTTTAGATATCAGAAATAACAGCAGAATGATGGATGAAGCAACTATTATATATTCACAGCTAATTAGCCTTTTTTACTTTAGCCAAGAAAAAAAAAAATCATACATATATACACACAATATATTTTACACACATACAAGTTTTTAAAAGTATTCAAAGATTAGTGTAGCAGTTTCTATTTGTCTAGACTTGGTTGGCAAACAGCAACATGCTAAGCAACAGAGTGTATCCTAATTTGGCAACCAGACAACAGCTAAAATTGGACTGAAATTTAGGTGAAAATATCTGCATTACTTGCACGGTTAAAAAGAACCCATATATAGTCTGAAGACTTCAAAACTGCATCCGATACTTCCCCGACTCTTACAGATGTCCATAGCAGCAAACACAAGAGATTCCCCATGAATTGGTCTTGTTTTGTATCTACAATGAGAAACTGCTAGCACAGATATTCACTCTGTTCTCAAAACCATTGGGGGGTTCTCGCTGTCTTCATCTAGTCGAAGAGCATGGGTTTCATCTTCCAGGCTTGTCCCACCCACAGCTCCAAGTTCATCAGAAAAGGCTGTACAGAGAAAAAAAAAAAAAAAGATTACAGCATGCTGCACGGGTTTATATGAAAACCTTGCCTATTCGTTTTCTCAGCGGACCATGTGATGTTTAAAATCATGTTTCATATTCTGAAGAAAATAAATTAATGTACACACATTATTGAAAGAAAAAGTGCACAAATATATACCAAGTACCGTACTCGGTACAAGTACAGATACTTTTCCAGCTCCAAGACTAGACTAGAGAAAAATTCAATAGTTAGGAGGCAGCTGTCATTTGTAAGGAGCACACGGAGCTCCTGGGATTTGTACATCTCTGTATTAATGTACGATTTTGTTTTTATAAATATAAATAAAGGGATGCACAGATACCAGTTTTGCAAGTACAGACATTCCTCGCATACCTGCTTTGTGACCACTCGCACTTACGACCGACCTCGCGTGTCAGCGCGAAGTGTCGCTGGCGGAAGTGATGTCCTCCGTTTTTCACTGCGGGTCTCGGTAAGTTTTTTTATTGCCCGATTAACAGTACTGTTCGGTACTGTACATCTGCAACATTATACAGTACTGTACTAATGCAGTACAGTACTATATAGAGTTCCTCGCTTAACGACCAATTCGTTTAACGACCTGGTCGTAGGAACGGAACTCGGTCGTTAAGTGAGGAATACCTGTACAGGTACGGATACATTTTGGTTTATTGTCATGTGACAGTTTTTCTAAAACAATACAGACTAATGATTTCAGGACAGTGGTGGAGTGCCAAAGCCAGGTCACAGCTGCAACCTCTGCAACCATGGTAGTTCTCATGAAAATGCCAAGTGTCTGCACTGGTACTCGAAAAGGATCGGTGCATCCCTATTTAATATAATTCTTTGTGCAAAAGAAATGTAAACAATGACATATTTGTTGTGGCAAATGTGCAATTCATACAGATGGCCTCAGAAAGTTTTTTTGAACTACCGTCAGGCTGCAAACATATTTTCTGAAATAACTGGGTCAGGACATGGATCCCTCACCCAGTTATTATTTCAGTCCACTATGTATGAGTGGTCTTCTCCTTGGTTACTTCTGCAGCATAGCATGTAGTAGTGTGAATTGGGGGGGGGATGAGCTTTCCAAAGATTTCTCTGGTGCTAAATGCAGCAAAATCTAGGCAGCTTCAGGGTAAGAAAAAAAAAGCCAAAATACAAATTGCAGTTTTCATAACAAACATCCAACAGCCATGTAAAATTATATTTTTATCATCTTACCATGATTTGTAGGTGATGTAGAATATGTATCTTTTGTTGCTGCGCCACTGTAGTTCTTGGATACTAAAGGTCGTTCATGTGATGCCGGCTCTAGAATTTCATTGGCAGGCTCCATACTGCCATCCAACCTGAGCAAAAATCAAAACAAATTAAGGATCATCTGTTCCAACTAAAAAGATGAGTGCAAACAAGTGGTCTAGGATAGAGCTTTCCAAGGACTGCACAAGGTATCTTTCTCTTAAAGTCATTTATACATTTTAATGAGAAAACTCACCTTATAACTTATTTTTTATTATCATTTCTTTCCACATTTTTTTTTATACCAATGTTAACTGAATTAAAGTGTATCTAAACATTCAATATATTACAGCTCATCAGTCCTTAGATGTAATGGCTGCATTCGTTTTCCCCTTTATTCTCACCTGGTAAGTCTGCCAGTAACACACCACCTGTACTATGGTCGCAGTGCTCACTTACTGTAATGCATCTATTGAGGAACAGCATTGTTGGCCTAGAATAAAAGTGTGTTAGGACTAAAAACACGGTTTTGCCTAATGAAGGGGATCCTGGTTAACCCTGAAATGTTGCAGTTATGTTATAGTTTGCACATGCCTCAATAAAAGATGTACTTTTCTTCAATTTTGGAGTGCCAGTGTCCTATTCATCTATTAACTAAGACTAAAAATACCTTCCCCTCTCCAGTACATGGGAAAGAGGAGTTCTGTAGTCCACAGAGGTAATGATAAGATTGTTGGAGAGCAGTGCACAGGACAATACTGGATTTCTGACATGAGCAACAGATTTTGTGTTTCACTTATTGAACAGAGAAAGCTCATAAGAGAAGTTCACTGTCAGGGTTTACATACACTTTAAGCTAAAGGAAGATAGAAGCAGTACACGGTACAAACTCAAAAGATTAAAAGGAGAATGAGGAGAGTAGGGATGCACCGATATATTGGCGCCGAAACATATCGTGCGAAAATTGCACTTTTGGCATAATGCCGAAAGAGCCATGTTTCGGCCGATACATTGGCGCATCCCTGGTTTCTTTTCGCCCCGTTGGCCGCTGTTCCAGCGGGGAGAAAAGAAAGTGACAGCCGGCCGAGCGCTGCAGGACAAGAGCGCTGTGAGTGGCCGGCGTCTCTCCTCCCACACGGCTCAGCCACCTATCACAGTCCGGCAGAGTGCTGTGTGGGCGGAGACAGCGATGTCACAGGAGGCTGGGCTCTCCTCTCTACACGGCTCGATCAGCCTCCTGTGACAGCGTGTCAGAGAGAAAAGCAAGATACACACACTCAGTGATCAGTGATTGCTGAGTGTGTGTACATAATTGAGGATATGGTATGTTAACTATATCGTCAATTATGAATGAATGGGAAGCGATCTACATCACCCTCATTCATTCATAATTGTAGTTATAGTAGACAAACAATGTTCTCAAGTTATCAATGAACAGGAAGACTCATAGAGGACTCAGAGGATTCCTGTTCATTGATAACAGGGGACACAGAAAAAGAGATTGAGGACTCTGTGTTCTCAATCTCTTTTTCAATTTTAAAAGGTAAATATCAGGGGTCTGTTTAGACCCTTAATATTTCCCCAAAGCCCCTAAAAGTAAAGTAAAAAATAAAAATATTTAATAAAAAATGA
>NW_017306823.1:506369-549362 GCF_000935625.1 Nanorana parkeri | reverse complement strand
AAAAATATTTAATAAAAAATGAATAAAATATAAAAAAATTAAAAAGTTGATAAAAAATAAAATTGAAAAAAATTGAAAAAATAAAAATAAAAAAAAACATTTTCGGTATCGGTTTCGGCCTGACATTTTTTAAAATTTCGGTTTCGTTTTTTAAAATTTCCATTTCGGTGCACCTCTAGAGGAGAGTGATTTTCACTCGCCTCATAATAATCTGAGCCAGCATGTGACAATGAAACTGTCACAGGTCGGCTCAGTAGATCGGGAAGTGAGCGAACACATACCGGCGCTCGCTCACTTCTCGATCTATCCCTGCAGGGATTCCCCCCTCCTCCCCTGACCGATCCTCCAGCGCCGACTAGCGGAACAGACGGGGGAGGGTACAGCTGGATCTGCCTCTAGATAGACCCCATAGTTCTCCTTTAATCGCTATATTCTGTAGCTTTAGAACCTAACCTACACTTCTTCACCTGACTCGTTTCTTTACAGCAGCTGTAGATGTAATAAAGCAGGGGTGAACAAATTAATAAGGAATTCAGGAGCCAGTCTGTCCAAGCCAGAAGCCATCAGAATGTTATGTAGGAGCCAGCTCCATTGAGAGTAACTAGAGAAAAACTCAAATGTTAGGTGTCAACTGTCACTTTTAATGAGCAATGGCAACCTGGCTCCTGGGATTTATCTAGCCTTGTTCCAAAGTCACAAATGTCACTCAGTGATTAATAACAGGTCTGACAGGTATCAGAACTTTATCTCTATCTAACTATTAGGATATTCAAGAGAGAATTTCATAAATCTATGGCAAGGTATTAGAATGTAAACGATTTTTTTGTCCTGTCCCAAGTGGTCCTTTCCTACATAAGATCTGCATGAAGAAAAATGCATGGTGGAGTTTTACTCCTTTCTGAAAAGGCTCATTTCTGGCTGTACATGGCTTTAATCATTTCCAAATCAATGGCCTGGAACAAGTATGTACATGGGAAAAGTCAGAGTAATCAGAACTCCTGACCTGCATAACGGAATCACAGACCCAGAGTAAGAATGCAGCAAGTGAAGTCACACAAAGTCGCTCTGTCACAGTCACTAATAGTAGCAAGCATCTCTAACCCTCTGCTCTAGTTTCTTTTAACTAAAAGGTTATACACCTCCATCTTTTTGGGTAACATCCCTTCTGATTTTACCATACCATTGTCACAAACAACAACAGATTTAATTGCCACTACCTCCACTGCTTACACTCCCCTTCCCTTTGCTCTTCAGCCATTCTCATTAGTTGGTTAGAGCAGTTTGGGCACTAACCTCAGGAGCAGTTTGTGTACAGGTGCCTGTAGGTTGTACCATCAACTCCCAGAGGCAGTTAAATACACCATAGGTGACCACCCTTTTCCTGACCAGAGGTCATTGATGGCTATATGCTCAAGCCAAATTTAACAGCATCAGCATGCATCAATTATCTTGACAATAACTCCGTGACTAACTTGCATACACAATTCATTTTTATATATTTTGGTTTTTAAGGACATAAGGTCTTTATTTTGCACACAGTTTAAACACTGACCCTGCTCCGATATTCTTCTTATAGGCTGAAAAAAAAGCCTTCCTGTAATCACTATGTCATACCCGACAGTGGTCACATGATCGGGCACCACTGATAGTAAGCGAAGACCCGAGTGGTTAGTGAAAGCTGGGATAGAAAGCCACTAGCTGCACAAAGTGTCTGGTGGCTCTCAAAGGGAGGACATTATTATTCACCTATTCCCAGCATCATATAGGAAAGTTAAATAATACAGAGTGCTAGTTGAAACAGGATACAAGCAATGTTTAAGTGTTCATAGCTTTGTGATATTTTGCTGTAAGAAATCTTTTTTCTTACCTGTGTTGTTTCATTAGTGTGCACTCACCGCCTTCCTGGGGGTCCAGATTATAAATGTATAGGTAACCATCTGCTGCAGCAATGAGCAAACGAGGAATCTTTTGAATCCTAAATGGGAACATTTTATTCGTATTATTATGTTAACACAAAATCAAATTAATCTGTGTCATAGCAAAAACATTAATGATCATCCCCCATATCCCCTAAAGACATACACTCTAAGGATAGGTTTTGACAAAAATTAAGAGGAACTCCAGGAATTTCAAAAGTTTAACCCCTGTAGTGGGGCTACCCTCGCACTGCAAGGGTTATCTGCCCGTTTTGGCCTGGTGGTGCAAATAAAGAAAATATTCTTACCTGAGCCTCGATCCCGCCTGGCTGCTAGACCTTTCCCCATAGCCTCTTCTCTTCTGGGCTCTGGCAGTCTAAGCCCCGCTGATGTCATCACGTCTATGCAAAGTCCATTCACTTGCATTAGACGTAAGGACGCTGAGGGACATTCCACAGCCGGCGTGGAGGGCGGAGAGAGGTGAGCGGTTACCACAGCAGGATTGAGGATCAGGTGAGGGTCTCTTCTTTATTCCATTCCCTAGAACAAAATGAGCAGTTAATCTTTGCAATGTGGGGGTAGACCCACTGCAAGGGTTAACTTCTGAAAATGCTGGAGATCTGCTTTAAATTAAATCTTGCGTATCTCTTACTACTTGGTTATTTCAAAGACAGGAGCAATAAAATGATTTCTGCTGAGCATTGCCTTCAATGCAGCGAGAAACCATAAATAACGGAAATGCAAACTCAACAGAGAAAAGTTCCAGGAGGAGCTGTGATATTTAGCTGAGGTCATCCCACGTAGGTTCTGTCAGCCAGTTTTGAGCTACGGAAAGCCTCAAAACTATCTAAAGGGCTCCTGAAATGTCTTATTTGGTGAGGGGTCTAAAACACAGCTGGAAGACTACAAGAGGCCGAAAAAAGGGAAATCTCAGCCGATTATTCCTGAGGACAGATCTCAAAAAACATAGTAAAAATGAATAGGATAGCAGACATGCTCCAATTGCATAGAGCACAGATACAAATGTGTTTTAACAGTGCACTGATCCCTTTTCTTTGCCCTCACTGCACCAACAGAAACATCACTTTTGTGAGTTTTAAGCCATTAGTCACAAACTTGTCACAATGGGGAGGTGGGTTCAAGAAACTGGAGCAAGAGTAGACTTTGTATATTTTACTAATCCAACTACTTACTGCATTAAAAAGGGAATTTAAACCAATTTCTTCTCTCTAAAAAACACCAGCAGCTGCAACCAGTAAAAGAACATGGATACTTCCCTCTCCAGGGTGAAGTCACTGCAGGACTCTGTGACCAGCGAGAGGAACCATGGCACCTAGCGGAGGACATGCTATCCAACACACCTGGTACAATTGGAAAGCAGCGGTGCTAGCTGAGGAATGGACTTGTCTACTCTGAGGGGTAAGAATTCATTCTTTTCTATTACAGGTTCTGTCATTTGTTTATAGCGAGAGCAGGGTCACTTTAAAACTAACCCTACAACAACAAAGCTACCTCCGCACTGCAAGGGTGAAATGCTTGTTTGGTCTGGGGCCAAAAATAAAGATACACTCACCTGATCCTAGGTCCTGTAGCAGTGACTGCCCACCTATGCTCCAGCTGTGGTATGTTAATAGACTTGGGTTAGACGTGATGGCGTCATAGGTCCTTAGACCGCCGGAGCACAGGGGACAGGAATCCAGGGGACTGGTCTATCAACAAGGTAGGACTGAGGATCAGGTGAGCATTTTCTTAATTTTCCTCCCTAGACTAAAATAAGCACTTCATGGGTAGCCCCATTTTCAGGGGTTAATTTGAAAGAGTCCAGAAGTTCTTTAAAGCGTATCTTCAGCCCCTACAGGTAAAATTCACCCTCTCAGAATGTAAAGGTGTGGTTTGGAGCAAAATAAGGAGGAACCATCTACAGCAGATTCGGGGACCATGATTAAACACTGCATAACAACCAGTTTGGCTCTACACATTTTTGCAGCCCAATGGTATTAAAGATGAAAGAACCTTTAAAGCCTAACTCCAGGCATATTTTGTTTCTGTTTCAGGTTACAATTTCTGTCAGGGTGGAAAGATTTTTCCCTACTCCTGACCTTGCGACTATAAAACAAAATTAAGGTCATCACTTGCAGAAAGCACCTACAGCAATAAAAACGGAAGTTTTAAATATTCTGCACAATGTTTTGTTTGCCTCTCTGTTGGAGAGATTCACAGATCACTTCCTCATCATGAGGAAGTAATGAGAAATTCATCCGGAACCCATCACTTCTCAGTGATAGGGAATTTATCCCCACAGATCGCAATATTTTACAATTTCTCTGCTCTATCCAATACTAAATAAAATATTTGGGCTTAAGTTGGGCTTTAAGAAAGTAGGGTCAACAAGAATATGCTTTCTTCCCCATTTATCACGCTGAGGTTCTAAATGGTTTTGTCCTAGATAGAAAACAATGTTGTAATAAAAATCCTAATGATTGTTACAGACTGCAGTTTATAAAACGCTTTAAAAGCTAAATTCCAACATTAAAATAATTAAAACCCCTCCTCCTCCCTACACACAGTGCTGTTTTGTTTTCACAAATTTCCCCTCTACTTGCATGACAATCTTCTTCTATTCAGACCTCATGTGACTCAGGATCTTCTCCTGGTCTTATTTCAGTGGCAGCCTATGGGTAGAGTAGGACAGCACACACGTCACAAAGCAGTGACATATATGCGGCACATGGGCTGGCAGACTGGCTGATGACTACATTCTGTAGACCAGAGAATTACAGGTGCTGGAGCCATGACTGTGTGCTCTGACTTCAGGGTTGAGCAAGGCTGAGCATCATTTAACCCTAAAGTGAGGCAGCAGCTACTGGAGTGAAGCAGGTTTCTGTGGGTAACAGTGCTAGGAAGAAGGGGAGCATTGCGGTAAAAGCTGCACTTTGTTTTATTTCGTACCTGTTGAGCGAACTAATTTGTATTTTTCAGAGCTGGAGTTGGCCTTAAAAAAGGAGAATTATGAGGCGAGTGATTTTCACTCAGCCACATAATCTGAGCTGACCTGTGACAATGAAACTGTCACAGGTCAGGCTCAGTAGATGGTGAAGTAAGCGAACACATACCGTTGCTCGCTCACTTCTCGATCTATCCCTGCAGAGAGCCGTGACTAATTCACGGCTCCCTGCAGGGATTCCCCCCCTCCCCTGTCTGATCCTCCAGCACCGAGGGAGGGGGCGGGCACAGCTGGGTCTGCCTCTGGATAGGCAGAGCCAGCTGTCGATCCCGCAGCTGGGTGGATCCAGACAGTATTGTCGGGATCCGTCCCGGCTGCGGCGTCTCAGTATACCGCTAGCTGTAGCTCGCGATATACTGAGCTTTGGGTCACGGGAGAACGCTAGATTAGTTTTCACATAGAGGGAAAAAAAGATCAGAAATTACATTGCTAGTGCACAGATGTTTTTGTGGCCGCAAAAAGGCAAACGAATAGTTGCAAAAGCTCTCCCTTGGTTGAACATTTCAGTCACTTGAGAGGGCAAGTAACTAGTAGAAGCCATGATAACTTTTCCAAAGTAACCCGTCCAGGTGGTTGGCTCCTCCACAGGCCTTAAAAAAAAAAAAAAAAAAAAAAAAAAAAAATTACACTATATACACACACACACTTGCATATGTATTAATCTATGGGCTCTGAAAAGGGTCAACTGTATGAATACCACATTTCCTTCATAATGTACAGCACTCATTTTACATTAACATACATTCATGCAACAAATGGAAAAAGAATGTGAATTTTTGGGATAGTGACATCTTGAAAACAAAGTGACTGGTGTCTGGTATTCCAATCAATGAATTTGCTGTTCCAAATAATTCAGATGTGTGTTTGATCTGCCTTCCCCTCAAAATAGATTTAATTGAAATTTAAACCCAAACTAGGAGTTTAATACACCGCTGAAATGCAGATATGGGCACTTAGTATACCTTTCCAGTCTGAGTGCTGCTCAGGAAATGACAGAACGCTCATATAGGGACAAACTGAGGTGTACAAGTTGCATGTGAGAGTGCTCTCCCCTAAGAGAGGATACCTTATTTATTTATCTCATTCCTACAAAGCTGTAACTTTTTTTTACATTGCTTTACAAGGAATACTGAATCATTGCAGAAGAACAATACAAGGTCAGGCAATGCTTATCCTCGACCACACAAACGGTTATATTAGGTAGAAATGAACAAGCAATAACAAGAGGCTCCACTCCACTAAAGAGTTTTTCTGCTCTGCATGACGTATGACCAGATGCCTCACGAAATAGACAAAATATGGGAGGTTGTGGTACTGCCAATAAAATGATCTATTCTTTCATTGCAAAGAAAGGGAGAGGTGCTTATTGAATTAACTTTAAAAACAATAACCTGTTTGTCTTTTTTTTTTATAACTTTGTCTTTTATTTTAGTTAGTTAAAAAAAAAAATGACAACCATATGATTAAAAATACAAAGTATACATTACACTGATACACACTAATATCACCATTATAATAATAATAAAAAAAGAAAAGTATTTTTTTGTTAATTAGAAATTCAACATCAAGCAAGGGTCCGCTCACACCACACGTAGTAGTGTATTCAATGTGCTGATTGCAATTTACCGCTTTTACTCTTTTCTTTTTACTCGAAAAGTGACATTTCATTCAGTTCTATTTGCCCAGAACATTACAATGCAGTGCAATGTGTCACAACATGCTGCAGTGAAAAAACATACCAAATGGTTTTTTTGTTTTTTTTTAGCATATACTACTGCTGGTATATTACTGGCATCAACTGATTTAACAGTAAAGAAGGCAAATTGTCTTGTCTATATGTTGCACGGTGCAACCCAACACATCTGGTGTGAACAAGCCCTTAAATCTTCCAGCATTTAAAGAATAAAGGAGAGCTGAAAGCAACTGAATAGAAATAATGAATACATACTTTTCTTTGACTGTCTCCAACTTGAAAATATGGACAGTTTCTGTGTTACTTGAAGCTGAAAGAAAGATGCCATCCATGCTGAAAGCTAGGGAGAATATTGTCACACACCTAAAGCCAAGACATTGAAGAAAAAGGAAAGTAATGTCAAACGGGCTTAAAGTTAACCTGGGCCCAGACCATGCACACTAAAGTATTTACATATTCTAAAGAAGCAGTAAAAGCACTCTAAAGCAAACAAACACTCATTTACCTCTATCTACAAGCATTGTGAAAAAAATCATTTTAAAGTTCATAACGGAGGCACTGTGTTAGGAAAACAGAATCTTGGCAGGATGCCACCCTCTAATGTAAACAACCAGCAGAAACTGACTGACACCCTACTCTAGAGCAGTGACGAGCACTATTTTTTGCAACTGCAGTAGACTGCAACGCAGGCATTGATGTGCCACACGATCTGGTGCAGGGGATCGCACTGCGGGAGGGGGGGGCGTGGTGCCATTGACATGAATGAACTGCCACACCCCGCCCACCCTAGAACGCAGTGAGCTGACCAGGATGCGATCCAGTGCGTTCCAGCAACTGATCGTGCAGGAACGCACCGGAGATGGTGTGAACTGGCCCTAAGTGTAGCCCCTGGCTTTGCAAAGGGCTCCTTATAACATTGAGTGAATGTAATACTACAAAAACCAGTCAGACTGCAGACATGCAACATGATATAGGAATTGTACTAAAACTGAACATGATATAGGAATTGTTAGAGACTGACGGCATGCTTCAGGAGACAGATTACATGAGACTCCACTCCTACAGATCAGTGATATCACCACCACTTTTCAAATCATGTTTCCACATTTGTGTTTTCTGCAACCCACTTCAATACTTTTACTGTCACAGCAAGATCCATTAGAAAAGATCAGAAGGAAAAAAATAAAAATAAAAGATATTGTGAACAAAATAAACCGAACCATTTAATTACTAGAACCCAATCTAAAGAATATTTTTACCACTCACTGGTCTTAGTAGGGACTTAAGTAATGAAACACAGACTGATGTGTGCAGGGGCTCCAAGGGCCCCTTAACATGCAAATAGCATAATGTCCATAGTCTGGGCACATGTTAACTTTAAACATATTTTTCTACCATACACTTAGACAATCTTCTTCTAAAACTTAATATAACCTTTCTATAATTTACAAAATACGGGACGCTAATAACCAAATCTGCCTCCCTTCCCCCAGCATCCACTGTACCTGCACTCCCACTTCTCTCACCACCCTCAATGCCTGCATGTCCCCCTTTCTCACCACTCTTTACAGCAGCACCACCTTTCTCTCATCACCATTTATGCCTGCACCCACCTTCCCTCACCACCATTTATGTCTGCACCACACTTCTCTCACCACCCACCATACCTGCACATGCTTTCTCCCACTCTTACAAACACATCCGGGGGATGCCCCTCTTTTACCACTGTGCCTGTGCACTCCCCACCCAGCTTTCAACAATGCACCTATACAGCCCCCATCCCTTCATATGCCAGCACCACCTCACTCCCAACACCTCCAACACCTCCCTGCTCCAACGATTGTGCCTGAACCCCCTCTCTGACAACTGCGCATGTGTATTCTTCTTACTGCCCAGACTCAATGCCTGCACAAGTCATCTCTTCCACTACACTGCATCTCTACACTCTCACCCTTTCCGGTTCTCAAGACCCCCCTCTCACCACTGTGCCTTCACTACCATCGCCTAACCTGTAGGTCCATTTTTCACCTCATGCATGCACAAACCAGTGCACAAGCATGCCACCCACCGATTTCTCACTACCACAGGTGCACATCCAGTTTAAATCGCTGCCCCTGTACCTGCTCCCCCTCACTCTGACTCTATGCCCCTTCCCTGTTATTAACATATGTTTGCTGACTTCATATTTTTCTGATCTGACCCCACAGATAGGGATAGTGGGTCTGTCATAAGGAGGAAATAAAAATAGAAAACTACCAATACTACACCTTCAATTATACCAGTATTTCATAAAACATTAACGTAAAAATATTTCTAAATCACCTTTTAACTCCTCTCCGGAATTCAAACAGTTTTTGACCTTCTGGAATGGAAAAAACGCGGATCACTGTGCCCTAAAGAAAAAAAATATGTATGTTTTGACACCCACTATCATTTCAGTTTAGGCCTCATTCACACAGATGGGCACAGCCATACAGCAAGCATGTCCATGCGGAAACCTACGCTCAGGAGGGACAGCTGGGGCGTGTAGCCTCTTGTTAAACTCCATGACAAGACGTGGCTACACATGGTCCTGAACTTGCACATTCATACAGACATGGATGCGTGCCCTTGGATGGAAACTTTATAGGAAAACGGCAGGCATAAATTCTTACAGTTAGCACCACTGTTAAGTCAAACGTGGTACATAGTCAGGCCTCATTCACACCGGCACTCCTGTGTTGAGTTTTCCTAAATGCAGGAGAAGTTATCTGGCGTGAATAAACAACTTCACAGATCACTTTTTCCTGTGATTAGATGTTCCTGCCTGAAACCGCATTTAAATGTGCTTAGAGTTTCTAATTGGATCCAATACACGGAATTCTATTTTCTCTAAAGGCAGCTAAACTGAATGCAAATAAACTCTGAAAATCAATTACATGCATTTATATGCGTTTAGAAATATGATGACACTGCCAGAATGAAAGAGGTCTAACAGGCTCTGTTATCATCTTCACATTCTTACACTTCCAAGTGTGTCAGATATCTTTGTCCTTTGCTCTCTGCTGTTGCTTCCCCCCTTGGCCGCCATATCATTAGCGTGACTCTGAAGCACACAACTCAGGCTGTTTGTGAGAGCTGCAGCAACATGCTAATATTGTAGCAGACAAGGAAGGGGGAGTAACAGGCAAACACACACTTCTGGGTGGATCAAATGCCTTTGTTTTCCCACTGCCCACTGTTGCTACCCTTTCCCTGGCCACTGAGTGTTCTATCTGTAGTAACCAGTACTAAAGACTTGCACAATTGCCAGTGAAGACTAGCACAAAGCCTTAAAAATATATTTTAGAAGAGGTTGAGAAAAACAGCACAACTCTATATTGCAGCAATGAAATGAATGTTAGCCCTGCAAAACTCACAAAATACAGCAAATGATTAAAATATATGTGGCCTGTAAAAAGAAGGTGAAAATATCTACAAAGCTGAGGTGAAGAGTGCAAAAGAGTAATTCAACTGTTCAAGTCTCCTAAGTTATCTTCGGTTATGTTCTGAGAATTCAAGTGCTTTTTTTCAGTTATCAGTTAGGGCAGGGGTGGAAAAAGTTATATGCAATTCAGGAGCCAGTCTGTCCAATCCAGAAGCCAGCTCCACTGACAACTAGAGAAAATATCAAAAGTTAGGAGCCAGCTGTCATTTTTAATTGGATATCTGGCTCCTGGGATTTGTCCTGAGGTAGGAAGTGTTATGCCTTCACCAGAGTATTTGTCATGCAATTTATATTTACTTGTGATCATGCACTAAAACTTACCATACAATATGAACCTAACTACTCACTACCACAGCCTGTGAACAAAATGAGATCATATGTTCTCCAGACTAGAAACCATCGTTCCTGCACTGGTCGTAGATGGAAAATCCAGGACTCTCATCTGAGCAGTACATAGCTGGTAAGCCACAACCTACTGTATATTCACCTACTAAACTTTATGTAATGATTTTATGTTTGTTATCATTCCAGTCATCCCTCAGCAGAACTAGACTTTCCACACAGGTGGTATTTATTGAGAAATGGGAGGGCATAAGTCTGCCTCTCAACCATCAGATAAGCTAAATCAAATGCATGTTTTGGAAAGAGTTCTCTTTATCTAGCCGTTCCATTGGAAGTAGCTGCTCTAACAGTACAAGGTTAAAGTGGACCTTTACCAATATCTTTAAAATAACGACAAACACACCTTTAGAAATGTGTAGTAATGACAATCTACAAACACATACTTCTAGATAATTGCAGGCTTTGTATTCTTTGCATACCTTATTTCTCTTTTCTGCCCCAGTCTTCTGACAGTGGCCGTGTTAACTAAGGGCAGATTACTAGCTCTCCATTCACTTTCTGGAACTTTGGCACGCGTGACTATGCACATCATCTCAGGGGAGGAAAATGCCTTTCCCTGAGATCTCATGAGATTACAGATGGGATTTCCCAGCAATGCTCTGCTAATATAACCTTCCCAGGATCCAATGCTTTGGTACTTACATTTGTGCCAGGACTAGACCAAGAAGTAGATGAACTCTATTTGTAAGTAAATGAAAAACGATTTTGTTTACCTAATGAATTTCAGATGATTTTTTAAATCAGCATGCAGAGCTGCATCCTGATGTGATTTTTAGTAAAAGGGGGTAAAGGTCCATTTTAAGAATGCAAATAATGTGTTAAATGTCAGATGACAGAGTTCTGAAAAAAAATACTATTTGACTAATGCTAACAAAAACAAGTCGTCGAGACATAAACCAACCTTAGCCTGTTATAGGACTGTTTGAATAGCCCAACAGACAAGCAGAAATTTAGGTGAACAACATAAAATATATCTAATGTCAAAACGTCTTGTTTTGTTTGGGAAATAGTAGGGAATGGACAAATGTCACTTTTCTGTAATCTGTGTAAGATAAGGAGAATTGCCTTAACTTTCTGTCTGTAGACACAATAAGTACAAATCCCTTAATGCACCTGCCTCTGGGAGTCATACCTGTGCCTGTCAGAGTCTTTCAATGCCTTATGGGACTTGTTTTTCCACAACAGTTAAAGGCCCAAAGTTTGGCCATCCCTGCTCTAAGTGATTCCAGGGCAACAGAGATGAGCAACTGTTGACCTGTGCATCGAATAAGCCCTAAGACCCAAACATTTAAATACCTGTTATGGCGATGTTGTCCTTTAGTTTCTTGTTTACGAATACCCGATACCTACATATCAACTGTCAATATTTGCAGAAAGGGAGCAATCTCAAAAGAAGAAAAACATGCCTTACCTTTTCTGATGCTGTTGCTAGTTTTGTGCCACTTGCATCAAACGCTAAAGCTGCCAGAGGGCTGTCATGAGCAGGGATCATATTAGCAGCTCTCTGTAAACCATTGTATAATGTTAAACACAAAAGAGTTTTACTGTAATGTTTAGTATATACTAACTTCCTCCATCCATCCTTAAAGCAAATCACCTCCTTATCACAAACTGATATATTATATATAAGTGATACATTCTACTAATACTTTATAATACTTTATTAAATACTTTACACAAGTGACAAAAGCCTAGTCAGCCATTTCTTAGTGCGCACTACATTAGTAAATGTACTCCTGTGACCCCAAAAAAGGTTTTGCTTTACTGCTGTTAGAGATTTACCTTAGCTTCCTGTCTTGCTGACAAAGGTTTCACCAGGCAGGATGTAAGGGTAACTCATAGACAGAAATAAAACATTGACCGGGGTTCTAGCCTTCTCCTACACTATTAAGAAAATATTTTTTATTTTTGCTGCTGTTGGAAGGTTACCTTCACTTTTTGTCTGATTAAATGTGATCATCAGGACAGGAAGTAAGGGGAAAATGGGAGACCTGATTAGCAGTAAAAACATGAGAGGTTCTAATCCTTTATCACCCTATCCAAAACTGGATGAACACTTTAATAAACACAACTTTTTGGATCAGTTGATGAGATCACAAATTTAATAATATTATAGAATGTATACAACCATTACTCACCAGATTAACAGTGTCAAAGACCTGGACCTCTCCAATAGATGCACTACCGGGATATGCTAAATAGCAGTTGTCTCCATTAATGGACAGTGTACACAGACCTTAAAAATCATATAAAACAAGAATTTGAGTGAATTCTTCATGCTAACTAAAATATACTCATTCAAATATCTAACACACCTACAATACGTATCAGTCTATTCAGATATTTTATCGTCCAGTCAGCTGGTATCTAATGTGTTAATCTCAAACAATAATTGTCTGTGTAGTCTGTCTTTTCTTTAAATAAAACAAGTCAGCAGTGAAATATATAAATGGAAGGCAAGAAATTATATGCTTGGGACTCGTTAGCGCGCCATCTAAAAACAGGTGGAAAAGAAGAGTTTCAAGAATGCAATGTGGCCTATCACTGTTTCTAATGCAAGGTGCTCCAGAATTGCTGCAGTTCTAAGAAACGCATAGTATTCTCCGCTGTACATTAGGATTTGTTTCTAAAATTAAAAAAATGGGATGGAAGTTTTGCCATGAAAGTATTAAAGTAAAGTAAGCACACATCTCATTATATACTACACTATCATACAGAGCTGAAAACAAAAGACGTGTAAATAATAAGGCAATCATTTTGTGAGGAAACATACCTGCAGGGTTCGGAGGAGTTTCTCGAATAGTGTGCAGGACTTTCATGTCTCTTATGTTGTGTATGTAGAGAGACTCCTCAAGGCATACAATCAGTCTCTAGGGAACAAGAATAATCGTGTATTTCATTTTTTGTGCATAAATCAATGATCCTTTTCTAATCAATGATTTACATTTTTACAGTTACCTGGCATCTAATTAATTGCTCCACAATCATATTACCTTGCACATTAAAAATGTCAAATATTATCCAAAACAGATGTTTTGCTTTGGTGTGGCATGATGCAGAGTTCATTGCCCAAAGGGATCTTTAGGTAGAAACCTTGAGAAACAGGAACCCCCCCCCAATTCTGTTACGAGTCTCTTTCCTGTAGGTCCCCAGTTTCCTTATGACAGCGATGAGCACTTAGACATTATCTGTGACACTAACTGTAAGTTAAATCTGCTGTAGTGGAAAGATGTGAAAACACAATTATCCTCTACAGTTCCACCTTCTAGAATGACCCCTCTAAATATAGTAGGGAGATTCCAATACAGAAAAGGTGACAAACAAATGTTTTAATCACTTCTCTGTAACCCTGTTATCTAGCAAACTTTACACTGGTAGAGAACTGAATAAAAAAAGCTGTTACAGCTAATTAATAGGGATGCACCCATACCAGTTTTTCGATATTTATATTTCGGTACACTCCGACACCGATCACCAATACCAGTATTCTGCAAGCATGCAGTCGGCTTCCTGGGAAATTAGGAAGCCAGGCAGTGCGTCATTACCGGCCGCCTGACTCCTTAATAGCCTGGGAGGCTGGCTGCATCCTTTCTTTCTAGCTCGATGTTGATTGGCCAGGAAGCCAGCTTCCCAGCCAATCAGCTTCTAGCCAGCCTCCCATAAATACACTGCCATCCATTGTCCGGGAAGCAACTTCCCTGGATGTTTTTAAAAGCAGACTCAAGACACACCTATTTCAACCAGGTTTTCAGCAACACCGGGACAAAATCCTTCTCTTCAAAGATCCCAAAACTAACTTGATGAGCAACAATAAAAAAAATGAGGGAGAATAAGAAAAAAGCTAAAGAAATATTATTAGAAAAAGGAAAAATTAGGTTTGGTTTGTCAATTTCCATACAGTCAGACAGTAAGCCACTTAGTGTAGTAGCATGTCTCTATACCATTCCGACAAACCTGGAAAAACAGGAATAATGTACGGAGAATAAAATCAATATCCTATGACTCAGCAGAAAGATTCAACAAAAGGATTACATCAACAGGATATAATTCACTGATTACTGATGCCAGAGTAGGTATTGTTTCTCTTTCCTCAGCCAATCCTGGTGTATGAGATGTACTTTAATAAAGACCATTGGAACACATGCATGCAGCTCCCACCTCAGTCACAACCATCACTCACCTGACGATTTAGTTTCACTGCCAAAATTGTGTTGGAGTAACTGTAGTTACAGATTTCTGTTCCTTTTTTAAAATGGCAAACTTTCAGTTTTCGAGGCGCTTTAAGACTGACGATTGCAACAAGACTACTGGAAAATAGCCGTTCCACGATGCAGACATCCTCTGTATCAGCTGAGGAGAAAAAGTGCGACAGAGAAGAGCAGTTTATTGATACATCAGCATGCATACAAAACACAGCTCTTCAACTAAGCAAGTGTTTATTTTTATACCTCATATCTTAAGGCTGAAGATAAATGGTTTACGATTTTGCCATGCTTGGTTCCTCCCTCCCGCTTCATCAACATACAATGATCCAATGAAAGCTGTGAGAAGTTCACAGTTTGCAGTGAAGTCAGAAAAAGCTATTTCAGTCCCACTTTGCAAGACTAAGGGTAAGGTTGCATTCACACCTGAGCGTGTATTCGGCTGTACGGATACGCGCGGAGCTACTCTAAACAGAAAATACAATGCACTTTAATGTGCACTGTTCAGACCATTGCGGGGGCCACGCAGTACAAAACCATGCGGCCCCCGAAATAGTACAAGCGCGATAATCCAGTGGATTCTGCACTTTGGAAGCTATTTAATAGCCGCAAATGAGCGGCACCTGTGTGGATTTAAAATATTAGCATTTTCGTCCCAACACTGTCATCCACGCGGGAAAACGTGCAGGAACCGCAAACGATATATGTGGATGCAGCCTAAACCTGGAGCTCAGCTTTAACAGAATCGAATCTATGATGGAACATTTCCTCCAAAGAAAACATGCAGAGCAACCACTGGAGAGGAGAATAAAGCAAACTACCTGTACGGAGTACTTACTGCATTCATATATTTGCTCTAGCTTATCCACCGATGACAAGGAGAAAAACTTATATCCAGACTTGATACCAACAGCCAGAGATCTGTAAAAAAAAATAATTTCACAGCTGCATATAACAGACAAAAGACATAAAAAAGCAAGATCTGGAGGTGTCTGGACATTAAAGGCTGAGTTCACACTGCTGCACTGCGGTAATGCATATGTGTTACATAAAAGGCAGCCTATTCATATAAATGGGCTCACCAAAGCGCCAGAGTGGCTCATGTACTTTTTTTGTATTGCAGCACACCACAAAGCACGGTAGTGCTTTACTATGTGTCGGAGTGGGCTGCAACACATATATGTTGGCAAGGTATGTTGGGGTGTCATTAAGAATAAATCACACTGCAGACCACTAACTTAGAAAACCCGCATTTATTACAACAACATTGCAATTATTGGGTACTATATTTAACCTATGTGTTGGAAGAACAGTGTAAGCAATCTCCACTAAGAAGGCAACAAGTCCACACAGGTCTGAGCGCAGTGCCATGGTCTGAGGCAGCAGAACAATGGAGGAGTAGCTGCTGCAGCTGGATATATGGTGAGCATGTACTGTCAGGTCCAGCACCAGATGTTCATGCTTAGAAGAGGGGACACCCCTGCCATTAAGGTGCTGGACCTTCCCTTTTATCTTGACATGTGTTCTCACTATCTGCTGGGCTGCATTACGTTCTCCTTCCTTGCTGCCTCAACATCTATATAACAGTCGAGTTAGAACCTATTTTTTTTCGTCTCTCGCCACTAGGAAGATTTCCACTCAGCTCCTGTTCAGAATTAAGACAGGGTGTCAAGGGAAATCTCCCCAACAGAGGTCCAGACAGCAACAAAAGTTCTAACTCTTCTCTACTTCATTAAAGGCTTAAAAATAAATATTGGCCTTTAAATCCTAATGCACAGTTCAAACCCAGTTCTGTAAATTGTGAAAGTATTTTAATTCTGTTCAACCATTGTTGTGATCCAGACACCTCTGCCAGACAGTACAGTTAGGGCCTCCACTGCAGTTACAGAGTAGTCTGCTCAAGGACACATTCTGCTCACTGGTCATACAAAAAAAAAATCCATGGAATCAGTGTTTATTTTGATGCAATTAAACAACAGATTTTGAGACAAATGCAAGTTGAAGCCAAGTGTGCATTTCTGCATCCTATTTTCCTGGATACAGTTAAAGTGTGGCTGTGGTTAAACCATAGAATAGCCCGCATTGGCATTCAGATATCCAATGTTGAAGTGACGGCTCATTCAGTCTTTCAGTGAAATTTCAGTATTGGTCTGAAAGCCTTTTGGGTTAGTCCTCTTTCTCCCTAGCAGTGCATGAAATTGGCCTATATTATATAAAGTGCTGTGTAAATTGTCAGCGCTATATAACTATCTGTAATGAACAATAAGAAATAAATACAGCTTTTAATAGTTTGTTCTTGGTTAGACATGTGGTCTTCTATGACTTAAATTTAATCCCAGTTGTTTCAGTCTGCATTTGGTGGTAAATCTTAATGGATATCTTTTGATTGTGTAAGGAAAACAGTCCCAAATAGTATAAGAAAAAAACACCTTTTTTATTTTAGCTGTATATTTCTTGGAATTACCATTTCCCACCACCAAAAAACAGGCCAAAATATATTTTCCTACTCCTAACATGCACAGGGATACCATATGTGTTCATTATTTGTTGTTTACACCCTTTGTAAGGCCCAGAAACACATTTTGCCTTCACAGAGGGTAACAAGCGACAGACGTATTTGTACGGCCCCCCATAGTAAAGTACGGGATATTATTTGAATGCAAAATCCGTGCAACGAAACTGCCCTGATGTGCACGGGCTCTTCTACTGGCTAGTGGAGTTTGCAATCATGTCAGTGAATGAACGGCCAGGACAACAAAATTAAACTAAATCAGGTCACAGGAAAGGCTTTTCTGAGACACAAATAACAGCGGTATGTTGTCCCGTCTGCTCTTATACAAGATGTTTACTGCCAAAAGTTTACAAATGAGTAAAGTTCATTTTAAAGGGGCAAATAAAGGTGAAACATAAGCAATAGCTAAAAATGTGTCATTATATATATTTTACCTGGACTGGCTAGTGATTCCAAGGCACCAGATCCAAACACATTTAAAAGAGAACTAGGAGGTAACCTTTTTGGCCACAGTTCACTTCAGGGTCACGGGAGGACATATATGAACGTCCTCCGGTGACCTAAAACTCAGAGAACGCAGAGACGCACTGCAGCAGGGACGGATCCCGACAATGTTGTCGAGATTAACCCCACGGGCTGATTGACAGCTGGCTCTGCCTCTCTAGAACCAGTTGTGCCCGCCCCCTCACCTCAGCACTAGAGAAACAGAGAGAGGAGGGGGGAATTCCTGCGGGGAGTGATGACTGAGAGTCACTGCTCTCTGCAGGGGGAGGATCAGGAAGTCAGCAAATCTGCTGGCTTCCCGATCAATAGAGCTGACTTGTGACAGCTTCAGTGTCACAGGTCGGCTTGAATTATGGGGATGAGTGTATTTCACTCTCCCCATAATTCTCCTTTAATATAAAATGGTTTCTCCTAGGTATTAATAGAATTTTCAGGTGCCACATCAATAAGATTTACACAGAGACAATAGATATTTTTTAATAAAATCTATGTATTCTTTATTTATCATATATGTATTATCTTAAAATCTTTCCAAGAACAATTTCAACATTACATCCACCTGTTTCAAATAGATCTATATTGCCTATACCATACCATCAGTCACTAGTCTCTTGATTTGTTATCGAAGTCCATACACTTTCTAGCATGAAATCACTGAGTTGTCTGATAGGGTGAGGACACTTTCGACGCGTTTCACTGTGACGTGCACAGCTTCCCTCAGGAGATGTGGGAAACCACTATACGTGTGTTGCTCCCAACACCCTAGGTTTATTGCCCCCGCCCATCCATGCCACAAACGGCCAGAAAGGGTATACATACATGAGGATGCCTTCACGGTTTCAGACATTCATCACAAAGACTATGTCCTATAAGGAGAATCTCTAATGGCTGATCATCTGCATTTAAATGATGCTAACATTCCTGTTTTTTATCTGGGTCACTAAGACAAAGATAAGGGGGATGCAGTAATTTTCCTGATGTAATACCAAGCCAAGTCAATATCCTAAGATTATCCAATCTTCCAGTTCCCCTCTCAGCTTAGACCTGATGTTTACATCAAACTCTCCTTTACTTTCATCTGTAGACAAAACTCGTAGGGATCATCACCTCTCCTTGGCCTGGCCTGGCTCAAGCCTGCAGGGCTTAAAAAAAAAAACAAAAAAAACAAACAAACATGTAAATCTTGTAGACTGTAAGCTCTCAGGAGCAGGGTTCTTCTAATCCTTTTGTACGGTATTGTACTGTCTCCCCCATATGTTCTAAAGCATTAAACAAACTGTTGGCACCATATAAATCCTGAATAATAATAATAATAATAATGTCAACTGTCTGAAAGGTGTAAAGCTGCCCATACACTATTTCCTGTTGCATGAGAAAAAACAATTGATTCCCCTATCCATACTACAGTTGGGTCCTGAGGGGGGGTCATAAACTGCTCGAATTTCAGTTCAGTCATCAGGACACAACCAAAATTTGAGCAGTGTAGGGCCAATTTAAGCATGAAATGACAGCCGGGGGTTAGGGGACAGTCCCATATGTTCCCTATTCCCAGAAGACATTACTAATGGCTTGTCACATGTCCCTATTCTATCCAAAACTACTTTAAAGTAAAAAAAAAACAAAAAAAAACGCTTGTCTCCACATTTTCAAAGAGAAGTTCCCTTTTTTTTCTGCTGCACAGAATCCCATATTCATAAAAGACATTGATTACATGCATTGTCTTTGGTACTAATTATAGTCTTGTGAAGTGGATACTGAATCAGCAAAGAACAGAGGAACAAGATGGCCTACTAGTTGTACACTAGTCACCAGAAGCATAGAGTCATGATACTACCACTCAATTCTCTAGGAATGTCCTACCAGTCAAGTAAGCGCCTCAACTACACCTTTACATCATCTCAGAATAAGAACTTTAGGAAATTATATTTGATCTACAACAAAAACAAACTAAAAGGCCCTATTTTCTAGGTGCTGATTTTTTTTGCTTGCAGTCTCTAATCTGGGAGAGTCCTTCTTGTAATGTCCCTACCTTTTGGCTGATGAAGGTGTTCGTCAAAGAATTTATCAAGTGTCCTTACAAGAACTTTTCTTCTTAAAGAGGCAGCATCAGGATCCCAAATAGACGAGCGGCAGCAACAAGACTGGCCAGGATTGTCATGGTGGATCCCCGATATCTACTATCAGAAATGGCAACGCAGAAAGTAACATGACTGCACACTTCAAAAAGAAAAAAAAAAGCGACTTTTGATGGAAAAGGAGCTGGTGGAAAGGATTAAGATTTTCTTTCTTTTTTTCACGGACATGGCCTGTTAGAGGTAAAAGTATATGGAACGTTTGCTGAGCAGTGTTCCATGTCAAATAAGTGTCAGTAAATCCATTGGATCTTCTTTTCACCTCCCTGACTTACTGCTTTCGGTTCCTCTTGCTGTATTGCTCACTTCACTTTCAGCCTTCCATCTGTTGCCCTTTCACAACTTCCACTCTGACTGCATTTTTAGGTTGTTCTGCTCATGTGTTCCACTGAAATATTAACTAATTGTACATTTATGACACCAATGAATATGGATAATATTGCTTTGTGAAACTTCAATAGTGCCCAGAGCACATTGATGCTACTGCACATATACTTTTATTGAGTTATGCACACTTAATTGAATTAATCCAACACTCAAAATGGAACTCAATGCCGGGCATTATGGATTTCTTTGTAGTTGACAACTTTTTCAATAATCGATTATAATCGATTATGTCAATTAGTTGTTGCAGCCCTATGGGGAACAGAACAAGTCATATAAGCTACCTCTAATGATTAGTAAGAATCCTATACTTGGATGTCTGCTGGTTACTGTACAAGTTCATCTTCATTGATACTGGATGCTATATGCTAGATCAGGGCTTGACAAATTTGCTTTGAATCTAGAAACCAGGTTTTTAGTTTTTTTTTTTTAACTAAAAGTTTAAAAACTTTATTTTTAACGACAGTTGTAATTTTCAATTACAGTTTTAATTGGCGCACGCGGCGATACCGGAAATGTGTAGTGCAATCGTCATTTTCATACGTGGTGCAACCAACTTGGGTTCCCGTTAGTATGCATGCATTTTTTGGGGCCTTTAATTTTTGGGGGTATTTTTAAATTCTATTTTACTTATTTTATATTATTTTTTTACTTTACTTCATTGCTATCACATGGGGGGGCTAAGTGATTGCACATTGGAGATGATAGGTTCTCTTTAAGGTCTATTAGACCCCTAGTGTCACCTTTCCACTTCAATAGCTTTAGCTAGGAGCAATAGCCAGCCTGCTATTGGCCATTTTAAATTGTAATAGCCAATAGCAGGCTAGCTATTGCACCCGCCCGCTGCCTGCTGTCAATCAGCAGAGAAGGGACCTGAAGAAGAAAGTTCTCCTTTAGGTCTGCTCCTATGCTGATTAACAGCACGTAGTGGTAGTGCTATTGGCTATTTTAAATTGCAGTAGCCAATAGCAGACTAGCTATTGCACCCATGTGCAACAGCTAGTCTGCTATCGGCTACTGCAATTTAAAATAGCCCATAGCAGGCTGGTTATTGCTGCCAGCAACTGGATGGGCAGTTGACAGTGGTCTCTCCTCCTTGCTGATACAGGAGAGAGCAGCAGGGATCGAAGGGGACAGACCGCAGCATGCATTGGACTCCCTGTGGGGACGAGCAAAACTGATTCGGCGGAGGTGGCGGCCGAGGAGAGTGAACAGGCTGACAAAAACCTAGGTGGCAGGATGCAATTTCTAGTCGCCATGGCGCCTGGGATTTGTGAAACCCTGTGCTAGATACTGCTCTTATTCCAGCACTGCACCTCAGATGTTCTGACATCATACAGTACAGAATCAGGTTGTGTAGCTGTCCCCTTCCCTCCTCTCATCCATTCACAAAATGCCTTGCATTTGTCTCACAGAGGTCAAGGAATTTTGTGACTGGGCAATAGGAAAGGAGGGGAGAGGCAGGTAAACTTCAGGATCTCCCCCTCGTATATTCGCAGAGCCTTGCCTTCTGTGAAAAGAACACAAGGCAATTTGTAAATAGAAAAGGGGAGAGGAGGGAATGGATACATGACACGATCTCTACAATGTGTGAGCTTAATAACTTCTCAGCAGAGTCAGTAGTATCCAGCAGTAACTATCTTCATTACTGCTGGATACTACAGACACCGCTCTTCTTCCAGCTATTCTGGCTATGTGGCAGAGAAAAGTACGTTTGCAAACTTCAAGATCATTCTGATTAATAGGAGTAGGCTAGAAATAATGCACAGTAACCACCAGCCATCTGAGCATAGGATCCTAATCATTAGAGTCAACATATGACTTATGCTGTTCCTCAAAAAAAAAAAAACATTCCTCCAGGTGCCAGCATGGTAGATCCTCCCTCAGTGTAGGCATGTCATTGCCCAGAGTGCCTACACTTATTCCTTGGGTCAACAGTTGGCAGTCTGCCCCCATCCCTTTCTATCTCAAAGTGTATTATATTCATTTCCACACTGGATTTACATTATTTCTAGCCTTCTCCTATTAATCAGAATGATCTTGAAGTTTGCAAACTTACTTTTTGAAGAAAGAATCCCACAGGATTTACTTCCTTTAATGCAGCGACACATCTCCCCTATGCCCTGTGAATATGCACCGCTGTATCACCCATTTCACAGAGCCTGCCATCTGGAGAGGAGGAGTTTCAGGAGGCACAGTCAGCACAGGAAATGGCCCACATGTGACATCATAATGGCTTGCAGGAAGCACTGTAACATGGGATATGTAGTCCTTAGAAATAGAAAGTAAACCACATCCAGAGAAACCCGGAAGTTGTTGAAAGAGGTCCAGCAGATAGGCAGCACTCAACATAAAAGGGGATTCATCAAGTAAGCTTATACTGGACTGTCAGAAATATCTATTGTTTGTATTGCTATTACAATCCTGATTGATGTTTTAAAAGGAAAGTGCATGTTGTGACTTTAGATCTCCTTCAAGCCATACATGAGTATATTTCCATAAATATACGTTAGCTCAGAATCCTGGTTTGCCTTCAGAGATAACAGGAGAGAATAAAATAACGATGTGGCATTCAGTCAACAAATGCTACTAAATGTTCAGAATAAATGTTATTGTTCTTATTTAAAGCAGAACTCTAGGCAAAAATGTTATTAACCCTTGCAGTGTGGCTGACTACACACTACAAGAGTTAACCGCTTGTTTTTGTCCAAGTTAAAATTAAAATAAAAAAGTTATACTCACCCAAACATCGGAGTCGTGTTGCTCTTAGATCAGTCCCTGGAGCCCGTCTCCCCCTCAGCTGCAGCGATCCAGGGACCCCAAGTCATCATGTTTTATAAACAGTGTATGGGATAGAAGGACGCTGAAGGACATGCCATCTCTACAGCAGAGGAGGAGACAGGCAGGAGGGAGGGAGAACTTTGATAGCCGGCCGGCTCCAAGGATCAGGTGTGTATGACCTTTTTTTTTTATTAAACCTAGACAAAAACAAGTAGTTAACCCATACAGTGTGGGGGTAGCCCCACTGCAAGGGTTAATAAAAATGTGCACCCCGAGTCCTGCATTAATCTACTAATCCCATCACATGTAATAGAGACGAACAAAGGTGGACATGTTTGATGGCCAGCTGAACCATGGCTTCCTCCGGAGATACAATGGAGGTGTGAGCGTAAATCACCCAGGGACAGGAAGTGTGTTATATACAGGATTAGAAAGTGTAAAAAAAAAAAAAGGTAAAGAGACTAAAAAATGAAAATTCACATGTAAGAACTTGTAAGCTGCAATATATTACATTTTGGTTTTCCATGCGTTAGCCATGTAAAAATCGAGCCGTATTTTCACATTCACACATGATGAAAGCCCAACTCCGGGTTCAAGAACAAAATATCCTTGTAGTGCAGCTCTCCGCACTGCAAGACTTACATTCTATTTAGTTCTAGGGCAGCGGTTCTGAACCTGTGGGCCGCAAACCACAGTTGAGGGGGTCACCACGTGCTTTGTGCTCCACGGCCTCCTCTTAGCGCAGCCGTGTCAGTTCTCCAGCCGCACCCACCGTAAGATGGCGCTGCAGCCTTGCGGGCCGGGGAGAATCAAAGAGAGGGCAGCGGGCGGGAGTGAAACACCTGTCTGTCAGGAGGTAAGTGCCAGCTCCAGAAGGTCTCATAAGGTCCCCACACACCTTACGATAATCGCGGGAAATCCCACGATCGTACGATTATCGTAAGGTGTGTGGAAGCTGTGCGACCTCAACTACTGTAAGGTCGCACGACTTTTAACTTACGAACATGTTCGAAAACCCGCCGAGCATCGTACGATGTTCGCCGGGTGTGTAGCATGTTCGTACGATAAAAGCCGGACCGGCCGGTGTGCGCAAGCGCACACTGCCCGTTCGGCATTGCGGTCAACGGAAGCCGCCCCTCAGGGGGTGCGGCTTGCGATCATTGCAAGTACGATCTACCTGTCCAAGATAGGCAGATCGTACGTTTTTTGAAGTACCTTACAACCATCGCAAGACAAAAGTCTTGCGATGGTTGTAAGGTGTGTGCCCAGCCTTAAGTTATATATAATTGCACTGCGCTTAAAAAAAACTAGTAAACATGTACATGATGTGTACCCAACAAATGATCCTTCCACATAAGAATATAATTAAAGTGATACCAAACATAAAAAAAAAAACTTACAATACAATACTGTGCTTATTCTTGTACCACAAACTTGTGATAAAAACACAATGCAGTCATGTGTCTATGAATATGGTGATGAATCCACCATCATTAGTTGTTAAAACAGTGAAGAGTTTGTGAAATAGCTCAATATAGAAAAGAATATAGAAAACCATATGCAATCCAACCCACCTCCTTGCAAATCCACAATGATTTTAAGTGTCGTGCTGCGTCCAGCTTCACTGTGTTCACCAACAAATATCCGGACTCAACAGATATTTTACAGATAAGCCTCATGGGCCCGTTTATCAAGTGGGACTGGGAGGGTTAAAATGGTTGTGGATTTGCATGGAGGTGGGTTGGATTGCATATGGTTTTCTATATTCTTTTGCAGACAAGATTAAGACTATATTGAGCTATTTCACGAACTCTTCACTGTTTTAACATGCTACCCTGGTGAGATCGGCACACAGCCTAGTGAGATCTGTATACAGGTCTGGTGACATGCGTATGCAGCTCTGGTGTATACGGTGCTAAGATTTAGCCATTTCCTACCCTAGTCTACATCAGTTTCCGTATCGCTCTAGAGAACACTACGGTCTACCTGCTTGCATTGAAATGTTGTGGGTCCCCACAACTTGGCAAATGTTACCAAGGGGTCCCAGCCCTGAAAAGGTTGAGAATCACTGTTCTAGGGGGTACAAGAAGAGTAGATATTACTTACCTTCATCCTCCCAGCCACTCCAGCAAGCTCCCTGATGCTTTGAGCTGTTGCTGGTCTATTAACTCTGCATTGTACACAGAGAAGGCAAGTGTGCGACCACATCCTAGAGCACCTTAGAGAGAAGGCAACAGCAAACCGGTCGCACGGATGGAGTGAGCATCCCAGAGCGAGGAGTAAGGCAAGCATTCATCCTTATCCCTACACCCCTACATTAAATGAGCACCTAACCCTTGCAGTACAGGGTCGGGGCACTGCAAGGGTGTTTTGTTTTTTAATTTTGTCTTGTGCCCAGAGTTGGGCTTTCAACATTGTATAAACTTCCTTCTGCCCAGCTAGCAGGCAGTGCACTGGGACACTCCACCATCAAAAATAACACCAATGGGCAATATTGCAAGATTGGGCCAATGGAAATGAACTACAAGTTCCAGCAGCCACAGGTTATCAGCCTGTGATACACTTGGTAATAGTTGATCACATCATGAAGTGTCACAACAACATGGACACATGTGTGCAACACTCTCAGTGTGGTATTCACAACACCCCACAGTACACACATACTAGCCCCAGGCTCCTCACCATGTCCCATTTCATTACTGCTTTATGTTTCTATTCTAATAAAGTACACAGCTTCCCTACACTCACGTACGTGTTATCCTGGTTGAAGTTGGCGAATAAGAGCTGAGCAGCTCCTGCCTCCACGTTCAGACTGGCCAGGTTCATAGTGACACCTCGTTATCACCTAGGCACAGCGGTGTTTAGGCTGCCGAAAGCTCCGAACCTGCTGCCGCCTCATTCCTTGTTTACCGGCCTGGACGTGACACCTCTCAACGCATGCGCAGGGCCAGGGTCCGCTCCGGACTACGCAGGTACCCTACATGCGTCGTGACGTCATTGATGTGCGCTAGGCGCTGAGTGTTATCGGGACGGATCCCATGATGGGACAGTGGCTGAGCTGTGCTGATAGAAAGATCAACTATAGCTTACAGCGTTGCTGGACCGCCTGCAGCCTATAGTGAGGGATGAAAGACGTGAGAGCAGGGATGTCACAGTGTAGTCAACTGACACCAATCTGCTCTGTGCGGACATATCAGTCTGAGAGTGAAAAGATCCCATTATCCCTTAACACGGTTTTGTCAATGCCCTATGTGCGGCAAATGAGCTCATGCACATGTTTGAGTAATATGCAGTTTGCGATCACATGTTTGGCATATGTTTTGTGTAGGACTGCAACAATCGATAATGAGCATTTTTAACGACTCTCATTATCGATTAGTTTATTGTTACATTAGTTGCAGGCGCTGCTCTGTTCTCCCTGCTGGTGTCGGCTGTAGCGCTCTGAATCCCTGCTGCTCTGCGGACTGCTGCAGCCGGTGTACTATCAAAGTTTGTGAATGCGTAAGAATGTGTGACCGGTGAAGTGGTTACACATTTTAACCTAATCCCGCCAAGTTTTTCGGCGGTGGAATGTGTGACCGGTCACGTGGTCACACATTTTAACGTAATCACATCCACTTTTTCAGTAGAATAGGTGACCAGCAAAAGGTGAAGAATTCCAACGTTTTCTCAGCTGTTCCCGGGCAGATTGGCATCGCAGATGGTATGTGCAAGAGAACCGATCTGCCCTGGAACAGCTGATCGGTCCTGAAATGTCACTTCTATCTGACTTTGTGAGTGTGATCTCACATTCCACAAAGTCGGCTAGAAGTGACATTTCAGGACCGATCAGTGGGCGTAATTATGTTAAAATGTGTGGCCACGTGATCGGTCACACATTCCAACCCAGTCACAATCTTTGATAGAATACCGGCACCAGTGGGGAGAAGAGACTGCTGTGCCTCTGCATTACCCCACTGGTGCCCCCGTTCCTGCCCCTGTACCTCTGCTGCTCCCCCGTGCCCTCCTCTTCTGCCTGCGGTACAAAGCTGGCATCAAAACTCCCTTCGGCAGCTGAGAGCAATATCCAGCCTGCTATTGGTTATTTTAAATTGCAATAGTAGGCTTGCTATTGCACCTGCCTGCTGTCAATCAGCAGAGGAGGACCTGAAGGAGAACTTTCTACTTCAGTTCCCTCCTCTGCTGATTGACAGCAGGTAGTGGGTGGGTGCAAAAGCGAGGCTGCTATTGCAATTTAAAATAACCAATAGGAGGCTGGATATTGGTCCCAGCCACTTTCTGCTGTGTTGACATTCAGCTGCCTCAGCAGGCAGCTGTCATTCTCCAGTGAAGTGGAAAGGTGACACTAGGGGTCTAAAAAAAAACCCTAATGTCCCCTTAAAGAGAACCTGTCACCTCCAATGTGCTATCACATAGGAGACTTGTGAGCCCCACCATGTGATAGCAATGAGGTAGAAAAATAATATATATTTTTAAATAAAATTAAAAATACACCCCAAAATTGTGGGGTGGCAAGCAGAAGATACACTATATTGCCCAAAGTATTGGGACACCTGTTGGAGGGGTGTCCCAATACTTTTGGCAATATAGTGTATATGCAAAAACATTAAAAAAAATAAGTTACCAAACAGGTTATTACTTACCTCTGTCTCTGAGCGGCCGTGAAGGATCATGGGGCGGGTGCATGCGCAGTAGAGATCTTCGGCCGGGAGAAGAGGAGAGACGCAGGGTAAGTCAATGCAGGCAGCCCGGCAGCGTGCACACACACAGACACAGCGGGACACCGAAGACACAGCAGTCAGCGCTGGATCAGAGCCCAGCACCAACGCTGGAGGGACTCTGATCAGGTCAAGAGACATCATTTAAGGTAGGTCCTTAAAACAGCATTGGACTATATCTGGATTTGACTTTAATGTCACTTTAAGTTTGTTAAATAGTTTTTGGTAAATCTAAAGGAGATTGCACAGAGATTGTTTGTTAAGCTTGTATCCTGTATGGTCAGCCTTGGAGTCAATGGCGTGAAATGAGAGCATGGCCAGATTGGATTGAACATAGCTCCCAACTGCTCTTCTTGTGCCGTAATAACGTACAATTCTAGTGGATCCTGTGTTGTCCTCTTTTCTGGCACTGCTGTCCTGCGTTGCTGTCTTCATTGTTAAATCACAGGAAGCCAGCTCTCTCTTCCTGGTTCCTGCTGCTACCCCCCCATGATCTCACGCATGCGCCAACAGAGATTTGGTGCCATGTCTGTGTCACTTTTATACTATGAATGGAGGTTAGTAATGTCTCCTGAGATACCGACATAACATATCCCAGGAGTCATTGCCTTGGGCATTCATTGAATAGGGGAAGTAAACAAACATGGCGCCAGATCTCTGCGCATATGCAAGACCTGGGGTCACCTCTGTTTGATTCATACATTCATTGAAATAGGGAAAGTTATGTGATGTTGGAAACCCAGGAGGCAGCAGGAGGAGAGCCTAGGCGAGAATGGCAGCAGGGGGCGGGACTAGCAGAACAAATAGAAAAAAAAGGTGGCTTTAAAAAAAAAACAAAAGTGAGGGGGGGGGATTAGTTTGGGGGAAAGTTTATTCTTTTAATGAAGGTCCACTTTAAGCCATGCATTCATGACTAGGGTTCTCTTGCTGAGCCCCACAGACTGAACAAGAGAAATCACTCAATTCCCCCATCCTCACTAAACAGCTTGAATGGAGGAATCCTTCGTGGCGGTGATTGTATTCAGACATTCTGCACACGCTGTCTGAATCCTGAACACTGATTGCAGCTGATTAGATACAGTGGCTGTTTGGCCAACCATTTTCCGGCTCCTTTGATTTTTCAATGCACTTTTTGTGGAGCTGGGTGGTACTGACAGAGCCACCCACGGATTGAATTCGAATTCATGAGGATTGGCCTAAAATTCAGGCTGTTTATGGCCAGCTGTATACTAAACGAAACCTTTTATCCAACTTCTACATTACCGTGTTTGTGATCTTGACAAACCAGTATAAAAGAAGAGTATTGGTAAATGAAAGTATTCGTGGGTTTAATCAATAAAGCTCCTCCTAGTTGTCACCAGAGCAGGAAGATTTCTCCTCACCTATTGTTCTGATGACAAAGTCATTTTTTGGAATTGTCGTCACTTTCTGGCCCTTTCGGACATTTGTAGCACATTGTGCTGTGTTACCACTAGTGCATCAATGTGTGTTGTGTTAAAGTGGCAATTAGAGCTCCAGGTTTTTTCAATGAGAGCATTCCAACCAACCAGGGAAACATTCCCCTAGTACATCATTTACAGTAAATGTGTGTGCAACCAATTACATTTTCCACTCCACAATGTCACCAGCTCCAGATTGCAGAGCACCACTTCCCTGAACGTCCAGATCAAGGAGGGCTTACTGGGGGATCAGGTGATGTCCTGCTTTGGGGCTACATGCCCCATGATTTCTCACCCAGCCTCCTTTCCTTTCGCCTCTGCATTGCCTAATAGCCATGACTACTTGTACCTAGCCTATACTGCACATGCATGCCCTCTTTCTGCATTGGGGGGGCTCCTGCATCCTTATGCCCAGCCCATACTGCACATGTATATCTGCTCTTTCAGCATCCGGAGGCCTCTTGGGTCCACCACTGCGAGGAGCAATAGGCATAGCTCACATGGGCTTCAGCTTGTATAAGAGCAGAATAAACTCCAAGTTTTCAGCAAGCATTTGTGAAACTTTTGGCAAGCTTCAAGCAGCTTTCTTGAAGCCTGTAAACCACCTTTCGGCTCCAGTTTGAAAATGTTAAACACAGATCTTAATAGTACTGCTGACTGTCACAAGCTGCTAGCAGGCTTTCAACAAGCTTCAAAATGTGCCAAAGACTGCTTAGAAATAGATACAGTTAATACTCAGAAAAACTGTTTAATTCATGCTATGCTGTTTGACTTTCCAAAAACAATGGCGTGTGCAGGTTTCACGGGATACCAGTAGAGGGCAGCATAAGGCTTTCCTGGAAGACGAGTTTTCACATGTGATAAGTACTGTGCGTGATAGGTTTTTTATTTGCTGTAACTGTTAAAGCCCATCTGAACTTTCAGTTTAAAGTGACATTAAGGCTGGGTTAAAAGAAAACGTGCGACAATTGCGGTAAAAGAAACGTGCGACAAACGCGCGTTTCTGAGGACTATCCGGCTGTATCTTAATGGATACGCGCGGCAAATACACCCCAAAGAAGCTCCTGTACTTCTTTGGGCGTAGGGCGTTTTTCAGCGCTTTCCTACACGCTGTAAAACGCCCAGGTGGGAACCATGCCCATAGGAAATTATTGTTTTTTACATGTTAAGCGTTTTAACAGCGCGTAGGAACACGCTGTAAAATGCCCAGGTGTGAACTAGGCCTAAAGTGTAATCTCCCCCACTCCCCGCTGGTGTAAGGACTAACCTTACATGATGTCTCTTGATCATATCCTCTTCTTTCCAGTAGTTTTCAGCAATCCCTCCAGCACTGGTGCCGTTCTGTGATTACTATTATTATTATACAGGATTTATACTGTATAGCGCCAACAGTTTGCGCAGCGCTTTACAATATAAGGAAGACATTACAATCACAATACAATTCAAGACGATGGTAATGAGGTCCCTGCCCGTGAGGGCTTACAATCTAAAAAGTGATCCAGCGCTGACTGCTGTGTCTTCTGTGTGCCACGGAGTCTGTGCGGATGCAGGCTGCCAGGCTGCCTGCATTGACTTACCTTGTGTCTCTCCTCTTTTCCCAGCCAAAGATCTCTACTGCACATGCGCCCGCCCCATGATCCTTTGCACCCGCCCAAGAATCTTCAGAACTTCGGACGGGAGCGTGCGACAGAGACATAGGTACGTTTGAACCTTTTTTGTGACTTTTAAAAAAAATTTTTTTGCATGTATCTACTGCTTGCTAGCGGTAGATACATGGAAAAAACCCTAAGGGGTTTAATATACTTTAAATCAGCTAAATACATTCTAGGTGTATGAAAAGAAAAGATGTGCAAAGTCTAAAGGTGCCCACACACCTTACGATAATCGCGGGAAATCCCGCGATCGTACGATTATCGCAAGGTGTGTGGAAGGCGTGCAACCGTTTTTACTGTGCGATCGCATGAGTTTTATCTTAGGAACATGTTCGATAACCAGCCGAGAATCGTACGATTGTCGGTGGGTGTGTGGCATGTTCGTTCAGCATTGCGGCCATCGGAAGCCCGCCCCTCAGATTATCGCAAGTACGATCTGCCTGTCCAAGATGGGTAGATCGTACGTTTTTTAAATACCTTACAACCATCGCCAGACAAATGTCTTGCGATGGTTGTAAGGTCTGTGGCCAGCTTTAGGATCCATGTACACATTCTGCGCTGAGCTGCAATTACCGTATCGGATCAATACAGGTCACTGCAAGGACACTTGGAAAACAATTGTAACACAAAAGTGTCATCTACGTACTGTAGGCGATACTTTTGTGCACTAGTATGGCTACAATCACCTTACATGTGTGATACAAATACAAAACAAATAATGAATACCTGTGTCCCTGAATAACAATAAAAGGCAAAGAAAAGTGGAACTAGATCTGTAATAATCTATAATAATCTGTAATAATATATTAGCTATCAGAAAGATAACATGTTTTTCTTTTTCATAGATTCAGGTTTGACAGAAATATACAAAGTATTTCTGTTGAAATTCCTGTGCTAAAAATGATGGCATTAACTCTCCCCACTGAAAGAAAATCCAATTTTTTTAGAACCTAAAACTAACATACTTGTAAGGCACACCCCATAGGCAAGATTTTCCCTTCCTTCAGGATATGTCACTGGGACAGGATATAAGGTGGCCTACAAAAAAGGCGGTGTCTCCCTATTACCCTGTTGCTGTTTCAAGCTGCTTACATAATCTCCAGCCATCGCACTATATGTCTGACTATTGCCTCGGAAGTATGGCTCTGTCATTTTTATTTCTTTATAACACCTCCTTGTTTCTAGAATGTGAGGCTGTGGTTTTTGAAGTGTTTTTGTGCACTCTGTGCTGACATTTTTTTAAATCATTGTAGACAATACATTGTGGTACTGCACTATAAGAAGTTCGCAAGCTATGTTATGAAACATGAATTTGAGGGATTTAACTTTATTTTATTTCAAAGTATCAACCTTGTGATAGCTGTTAGATCCACTACTTCAAATGCTCAATTCTATTACTCCTATACAAAAAGTCACGTGTCATAGCAAAAAATACCTAAAAAATACTTTTTGTTTTCAAGGATGCAGATACAGTATGTCCTTAAAAATTGTAATGTTTCATAGCACCACATCTAGGTTAAAGCCATCTCCATAGCATGTCATTTGAAGAATTGGTGTTTTTCCCATGTCACCGAGGGCCCAGTCACACCATATCCAGTGCGTTCTGGTGTGGTTCAAACCCGGAACGCACTGGATTGCATGGATCATGCCAGTTAGCATTCTGGGGGGGAAGGGGCGTGTCGGTGCCATTCATATCAATGGCACCCCAGACACGCCCACTGCGCGATCCCCTGCTCCCGAATGTTTGGCACAAGAATGCCCTCCGTTCCGGTGCAGTGCAATCGGAAAAAATGCTGCATGGACTATTTTTTTCTGCACTGCATTGAAACAGAGGGCATTCTGGTGAGGGGGGGCTGGTGTGCTTTTGACATAATTGGTGCCGACACGTCCCCTCCCACCTCAGAACACTGCCTGGCTTGATCTATGCGATCCAGGCTAGAACAGCATCGGAATGCAATGGATTTGGTGTGACTGGGCCCTGAAAGTCCCATAAAATGGGGAGGGCGGGGCATCTTCCTGGTGAATGGTATTGTTTTACTTTTTTTGCATTGGTATATGTCTTGCAGGGCACTGCCCGGCTCCCCATACCCTTTTGCTAATTAGCCCTGAAAATGAAGAGAATAGATTTTGACATGATTCACCTCCCATTGACTCCAATATTGTTTGTATTAAGTTTGCAACTGATGAAATTTTGGTGGATTCACCAAATGCACCTGCAAATCAAAGCTGAGGAAGTTCACCAATTACCGATAACTATGATTAAAATAACCTAAAACAAATTCAATCGGGACGGCACATTATTGCATTATATTTCCCATGATATTAATAGACATTCATTGTACACACTTAACATTTTCATTAAAAGTCAAAAAAATTGGCCACAGTTTTATGTGGGACACTAAATTATACCTTAAATAAATTAGTACAGCAATTCATTTAATAAAAAAATAAAAGCTTTCATAGCTTAAAGTAGGGAAATGTATCAAAACTGGAGCAGACAAAACCTGGAGCAGACAAAATCTGAGCAGTTGTCCATGACAACCAATACGCTTCTATATTTCATTTTCAAACATTAACAGATCAAACTGAAGAGATAAGCTGATTGGTTACTATGGGTAACTGCTCCAGTTTCTGTCTCCCAACAGTGTCACAAACCTGGGCATGTCAAACTGAGCATATTATAAAAAAAACTGCATAATCAGCAGTTAGCGTCTATGAAAACTGTGTCAAAATGTGCTGTATATCCAGGGAAGGATGCAGCTGAATTTGAATGCAAATCTTGAGTTTACCTGTAAATGTCAGCTTGAACCCACATTCTACTGTCTCTCACTCCTCTCACACTCCTTTGCCAGATTCCCTATACTTCTTGAGCAAGGCTTGGTTAAAGACTCCAAGCATATTACCACAAAAAATAACAACAGAAGAGGACATCTGAGACTTAGCCAGCTATGTGAAAAAAAAAAGATTATGCAATGAAAATTAGGACCTGCAATATCAACACCGAAATCGATGACGTACCTGAGTTTGTTAGTAATTTGGAGCAGGTGGAAAAATCTTTCCCATACACCATGGGTCTGCAAATGGCAGACCGCGGTGCAGATACGGACTGAGTGGCTGGTCCGTCTGGACTGTGATCGCCAACGACAGCTGGTGTCCCGCTGATCACTGAAGAGGACAAAACAGTATCTTCTTCTTCAGCTGCCCATAGCCATCTCTGCTTCCTGGCTTCTCAGCCCTACCCGACTCCATACCAACTCCTCCCAGTTCCACTTCCTGGCTCTGCTTTCCAGCTCCACCCCCCTGGCTCTGCTTCCCGGCACCAACTCCTGGCTTTGTCTCCTGACTTAATCTCCCAGCTAAGGTTCCCTAAAGACATATGTGACAGTCCGATGGGGACAGCCAGGGCCGTCTTTAACGCAGGGCAAAAGGGGCAGCTGCCCAGGGCCCAGTCATTGTTGTGGGGCCCAAAGTGCAGCTGGCAAAGGTGGCTTTTGCACCTGGATAAGGGATAGGGAGCCTGCCAGGTGAGGGGACTACATATGATGGGGGACAATAAACCTTAGTAAGGCTGCATAGACAGTTGTCTGCGGGCGCCGGGGGATGGGGGGTTGGGAGAGAGGGGGTGAATAATGCACCTTCACCTGTGTACACAATAATCCTTGCACCGGTCCCGCCCTTGAGTCCGCAAAAGATACACCTGCGCCACTCTTCTGTTTACTGTGCGATCGATATTGCATAGTGTTGCTCCGCTCCTGAGTATGCATGGGCGAAATTGCATGGCGGGGGCGGGTAGGGGGTCGGGATAGGTAGGAACGGGGGGGCCCAAGAAAATGTTTGCCCAGGGTCCAATCAGTATTAAAGACGGCCCTGGGGACAGCTAGTGTAAGGGGGCACTCTGATAGGGACACTCTGGGTCAATATAAGGGGCACTCTGATGGGGACATTTTGGGGCAATATAAGGGACACTCTGATGTGGACACTCTGGGGCAAAATAAGAGAGCACTAAGGTGGCACTCTGATAGGGAAAACAAAATGTAAGGGGGCACGCAGGGATCAATGCATCACCACTGTGTCTGAGAAAACACACCAGTAGCTGTGAGTTGCAGTGCAGCTGCTGGTGTGAATGCAGCCTAAATGGCGGACCGCAGTCCAGAAACGGAGTGGCTGTTCTGTCTGGGCTGCAATTCAGACCTCGGCTTGATGAATTTTAATTCCCTATTCCATATACAGCTACTCAGCCAATCAGTGCAGTCCGCGTGTGGCCAATCCTGTGGATCCTCCCTCTTCCTGTCTCTATTTAAACTCAGGGCAGCGAACAGCACGCTGCCCGGGCAACGCTTTCCCAAGCTAGTTGCTGAGTCCCCCATTTGCGATTGACCCTGAATTCCTGGAAGTTTTCCCGTGTACCGAACCTTTGGGTTGTCCTTGGAAATCCCTGTCTACAGTCTGCCCTGTGCTTTGCTTTGTCCTTGGAAATCCATATCTACAGTCTGCCCTGTGCTACGCTTTGTCCTTGGATAGCTCTGTCTACACTCTGCCCTGTGCTTTGCTTTGTCCTTGGATTGCCCTGTCTACAGTCTACCCTGTGCTTTGCTTTGTCCCTGGAAGTCTTCAGCCTGTCCCTAACCTTTAAATTGTACCCTGTACCTGTTAGGTGAGTTGGGTGGACCTAGGGATTGTGACCTGGGGTCAGCACGCAGCCAAGCCCATCTCCACCATCAGGAGCTCTGGCGAATACCGGCTGGCCCTTAGATTCCACATCCTGGGGGACCCCATGCCACCTACTCAGCATACCATGCCACCTACTCAGCATTGCAGCACCCGGCCTTGTATTTGAACTTCCAGCATAAGGTGACTTCCACTGCCTCATTTCAGTTCCCCTGCTCTGTTCCCTGCTTGTACTCTAGCTCTGGGAGTCATCAGCCTACACTGCTTGGACCTTTTCTCTAAGTGTCCCTGCCAGTGTAGTGGAAAGGGTCCACATACCCGACTCCCGTTCATACCCGTGAGTCCCGATCCGTGACACCTGTCATAACACCAAATTATATAGTATACATCAGACGTACCTTCTGATGTTTAAAAAAAAAACTGCTAGTGTTTCTATGGATACTATATGCCCTGGCTGATTTCAGAAAAACCTTGGACTGAGAATATGATCTTTTTCTTAAATATACAGAACTACATGCTACTATTTGTCCATGTTAAGTCAAAATCCCATAAGACCCCATTCACACCTATATTTTAGGTGTGATTAAAGTGACATTAAACCCTCAGATTTTTTTAACATAAACCAATACTGTAATGTGTGCCTTACTGTAATCCATGGTAGTTTCCCTTCTCTTTGCTGCTCTTCCTTTTAAATCCTCATGTCTTCTCATGCTGGGGGAGAACTTCTCTTTGCAGCTGAGTGCCTCTTCCTGTAGTGCTGGCTCAGGTTGCACACCTACACACAGACACCATGTATCCATTTCAGAGACAAGGCAGTCTGCTGCAAAACAGAAGTTCTGCCCAGCATGAGAAGAGATACAGATTTAAAAGGAAGAGCAGCAAAGAGAAGGGAAACTACCATGGATTACAGTAAGGCACACATTACAGTATTATTTTATGTTAAAAAATCTGAGGGTTTAATGTCACTTTAAGGATTCCTGCATCGGGAACATGTGATTTCCTGCAGCCGGAATGATCTGCCGTTTACAAGCAGAAGCTGTCCCCCATTTAAGTTAATAATTGGGTAACAGCTGTTGCATTTGAACGACGGCACACTTACATACCGTTAGGAATCAATCACACTCTCTGGACGCATCAATTGATGTCTATTGAAACAGCATATCTGAAGGTTCTTGTGGTCTCATTATTGCTAACTAGTCAGACTTTTCTGTTTCTTTTATTAAGGGATGTTTGTAGAATCAATAGACTAGTGACATGTCAGTGATATCCCTAAATCTTAGAAGTCTTCAGTTATACATCTATATTGTATCACCATTGAATATTGTGTAGATGCACTTTATTTACAATAAGAATGAGTGGCATTATGAATGCAGATGCTTGATATTTAATACATTTACATGAAAGTATGTTTCTTGTATTGCATGTAGGTTGTATATGTGAGCCCCCAGGCATGAGGTGTTTTAATAGGTTTATTAGCAAGCCGTGGCAGGCTTATATAATTTCTATCTAGATTTGATATAATTATTACATTATACACCAGTGGAATCCAATGTAGGCTATATGGATCAATGCAAATGTGTACTGAGTAAAGTAATTTATTGGAGTCTCATCATTTAGAATTTATTGTGGACTACATTGTCTGTACTAGCTCACACTGCAACCATTTTCCTGTCAATGCCAATCAATCTCTCAAGAGTGTCAAACGTTCACTACTATCTACAGGGCGAGATTTCTGCCCCTCAAGGGATACCAGGGATGTTCCACACACATTATGTTGCTTGTTAGTAAAAATAATTCTTGTATATAATAAAATTCCAGGTTGTTGTCCCTGCACAGCTTGTGGGTTTTGTGGATGAACTAGCTTTGTGTGTACCACTCTGGCTGCACTCTTGTCTACTCTTCTGGTTGTAAATTCTAGGTGAGCAATGCAGAGTGGATGGGCTTTCTTTCTCACCCTCTCCATCCTTAGAGTGCCAACCAACACTATAAGATCTGATAATAATAGGGTGATACTCAGGCTAGTCAGCCAGTGGGATAGAAGGGGTAGTAAAAGAAAGTAACCTGGTAACCCAAAGAGGGCCAGAAGCACTACTTTTATAGTCTAAACCAAAAGAAATTAGACAGTTTTATTAATCTGTGTATGCTTTTAATAACTTCTCAAATAGGATAACTTATATTTTTTACCACCAGAAAACATTCTATTGGGAAAGTAATATTTTAAGATGCGTTCAAATCTGAATATTAATATGTTTAATACTTTTTTCTGTTAAATAAAACAGCAATCATGGTTAGCAGTCAGATATTTTTTATCTTTAACTTAATTGAAAATTGATTTCCAGTGCAAAAGATGTGTAAGATTACATGTTAGAGAGCATTGTAGTAAAGCAATGTATAAATTTGCCCTTTGGGAGAAATTACTTCTTGTAGGCATTTTGCATTTCTGGCCACCAGTCTCTGACATCAGGTCTGTGAAATGTATGACCCTTCTTTCATTTCTTCGGTTGCAAGATGTTTGTGGATTTGTTCATTTCAAAACCCCCAACAACATTGTGATTTAAATCAGGGCGTTGACTAGGCCGGTCCATATTCCTCCATTTATGCTTTCTGAGCCATTATATGGTGGGTTTGCTATAGTGTTTTGGATAGTTATAATGCTGAAAGTTCCATTTCTGGTTCAAAATTAACTTACAAATGACTTCACATTGTCATTAAGCACTCTTTGATATGATGAGGAATTCATAGTTGAATCGATGACTTTCAGGTTCTTTTCCTGAAATGCTGTCTTGGAAGTTTGGAATTAAAATGTCCACTGTGGCAAACAATTCTAGGTTTGATTTATCAGCCAATGGTACATTGTTCCAGAAGGCCTAGTCTTTGCCTATATATCCAATGTCAAACTATGGTCTTGCACTAATGTTCCTTTTTTGGAAATTAAAGGCTTTTTTTTTTCCTGGCACACCTCCCTTTCAGGCTAAATTAGTGCAATCTCTTCCTGATTGCAGATGCATGGACTTTGACACCAACTATTGCAAGAGTTACCTGCAAATCCTATGATATAATTACAGGGTTCTTGGAGATTTCTTTTAGCATCAAGCAGTCAGCTCTTGGACTAAATTTGCTGGGCTGCCCAGTCGTGGAAAATTACCAGTTATATAAAACCTACGCCACTTGTAGATTTTTTTTCATACAGTGGAAATAATTCATTTTAATAAATTTGACCTTTTTTTGAAATCCTGCCAGACCACAACCTTCTTTCTGAGGGCATTAGAGGTCTCTTTTGATCTTGGCATGATACCACCAAACAGGTCAGTAGCAAAGAGAACACCAAACTCTGCATGTAAAGCTTAAAGTGCAAGTGCAGCCAAAACGTTTTGGATTGAGTGGAGAGGGATGAGGACATGTTTCAGGTTGCTTCCTTAGTGACAGATCTAGGCTATTTCTACCACCCCTGTGAAAGTACAACTGAGGCAGTCCTTTAACAAAACATATTATACAGTATATGTTGGTGTCCATTGTGTTTCATTTGGTTTAGGTTATTTATTGATTTTTTTAGCCATAGGAAGAAGTTTAAAAAGTCAGCAACTCTAGAGAGGAGTGCGGGAATTGTGAGGAGAAAGGTGTCAGCTGTGGCTAATGTGTGAGAGACCTGCAGTGTTGCAGAGATTCAGGACTCATATTCACGGGAAGGGATTTCGCCAGGTTTGGGACTCTGTATGATGAGTCGGACTTTTCAGTGGCAAAACTATCGCCATAGCGACCCAGGCGGCCGCCATGGGGCCCGGGGCACAGGGGGACCTTGCCAGAAGAAGGAACAAAGGGGTCTCACTGATGCCGTGCAGGCCGCCTGGGTGGCTATGGCATCGCAGGCTGCTGGCTGTCACTGGCGGCTGTTAGGAGGAACACGCTGCTGTCCAGATCACTGACAACCTGTCAGTGATTTCTGCAGCGGCGCGTTCCTCCTAACAGCCGCTGCTGAGTCAATGACAGCCAGCAGCTGCGGTGGAGGAGGCCGGGGCCCAGCAGCTGCGGTGGAGGAGGCCGGGGCCCAGCGGCAGCAGAGGAGGAGCCCTGGGCCCGGCGGCGGTGGAGAATGAGGCCAGGCGGCGGTGGAGGAGGCGGGGCCATCGGTGACTGAGGAAAAGGCGTGGCCTAGCGGTGGAGAAGGCTGACAGCGGATCGGGTCTGACAGGTAAGACGTGTGCAGGGGTGTGGAGCCCTGTGATTTCTAGTTACGCCCCTGGGACTTTACTTTGAGTTTTGCTGATTTTTCCACTTTTTGACTGCCCTGAAGAGGAAAATAAAAGTTTTGTTTTGTGGAAAAATCTCTGTGCAAGTGCTCTGTGGTCTTCCCAACTATACACAGTGTTGATATTTAGATGGCACTGCTGCTTATTGAAAATAATAGGATGAAAGCATTTATATTTTTGTATATAAAATAATTAACGGTTTTATATTCAACTTTCATAATTTAAAATATTAAAAAAAATTAAGAGAAAAAAAGCAAATAAAAACTTTATTTTTGAAGGTGCTAAATAATACATCAAGCCCATTTATGCAGTTATAGAGATGATGGTATGTGTTCATAAATGTTAATAAACATTTGAAATATTCCATTGTTATCATACAATAGCTATAAAAATAATCAAATGTGTTTTTTGTCATGGAATTGTACATCGTGTTCAATTAACTGCACATTGTAAGACAACCATGCATTATTAGAATAACACCATTTCAACTTATATTGGATCTTACTTGCAATCCTGTGCACAAAATGTTAATTGTATACTTCATATTGTTTATAAATTATTTTGGGAACGAACATCTGAATGGAGCTTTTCTAATATAAAATATGATGAGACGATATGTAAAGCTGTCAACTTCGTACAAAAACATTGTTGCCATTGGCATGTTTGGTAATTAGAATTCCTGCTCAAAATTCACTCCTGGCACCACAACATATTTTCTTTGACATTTTATATTCTAAATAGCCTTAAAAATGTCATACAAACACAATTGCTCAGTACGTTTCCATTTTATAACTATAGGTACCTTGCTGGCCTCGAAGAAAGTGTTGTTAGTTCAGATAACTTGAACACAATATACATTACTTGTACATTGCTTTTTTTTCAAGTAGCACTTGTCAAAATTATACATAGTAAATGTAATTAATAGTTAATCATGGTATTCAAACATCGTTTTATGACTTTTCACTTCTGGCCATAGTAACATTATGTATAATACCTTTTTTGTAGAAAAAAAAAAACAAAAAACTTCAGAAAAAGCTTCTATGAAATTATTCAATGGTATTGTTTATTCTTCAATAGCTGAACTCCTAAAATATGGTAAAATAATGAATATTTGCTTTAAAACAAGTTTGCATTCAATAATAAAATAAGGATCAGGAAAACAAGGAGTGTCAAGCTGTACAGTATAGTATATAAAGGAACACATTCAAGATTCCTATGAATGTGCAAAATAATTTATAAATCTGAAAATATTCATTAACAGTGTCAGCGTGACTTTTTTTTTTTTTTTTTTTACAGCACGTGATTTAATGCATTATTCATAAATGCAAATAATAAATAAGATAAATATTTTACAATAACATTTATTACTTGTAGTCCTGACAAATGATGTGATTAAAAACAGTACTATTAACAGACATGTATAAGTGTAGAAAGCAACCACATATCTGTGAGTCCTGGAAGAAATATACATTGATAGAGAAAAATGTGCAGCTTCGTTTCTTTTTGCATGTGTCACATCAGTTAAATCTTCTGATGGTTGCACTGAAAAAGTTTGCAGACTTAAATATGCATCACATCTGACACGTTTAGTAAATCTGACTTGGTATGTTTGATCTTGGCTAGTGTAACTAAAATTAAGATGCATAGCATGCAAGCACCTTAACATTACCTGCAAAACTGGAATGCATTATATAATGTGTATATCTGTCACTTTTTATTTCCACTTAGTGCAGTTTATCTGTTTTGTCCCAGTAGGACAACAGATGTCATGTCAGCAGAAAGTATTTCATATTGTTAAATTATATTGTTCATTATAGTCTTCCTTTCATCCATGTTGTCGTACAAAACATATCCTTCATATTTGTGCAGAAACAGTGACACGGTAGTGTCTCAGGTTTGTGGATTTTGGCACAACATAACTGAAAAAGTCTGTTTTCCAAAGTAACTGTACTTGTGAAGTTTTGGAGTAGTTATGCCAGCTATGCAAACCTTCCGCTTGATAAAAGTGCTTCAGAAAGTCATAACTAGATGGAATTACTCAAGGCCAAATGTACTTGTTTCCTCAACAGCAGTTAAAAGCTTCTCATACAGCATAGAAAATGAAGGGTATGGTGGAAGATCTAGTCGGTTGAAACATGTATGGGCCCTGAAAAACAAAAAACAAACATTATTTCCTATACTTTGCTATAGAAATTGCAAACAAATGAGTAATGCTGCTAGTGACAAATAATCACTTGTATTATTGCAACTTTTAAATCCAACTAGAGTAAGTACCTAAATTTGACTTAGTATCAGACCTATGTGTCTCCCTGCATAGTAGGAACTCAGACTGGAATAATGATGGGCAGTACTTGGAGCCAATCTAGGCTGTTCTGTATGCACAGGCGCTGACAAGGAACATGCTTGCAGCAAAAGAGAGCAGAGGAATGACCTCATTGGGGTGCTGTTCCTTCACTGTACAGTCACAGGCTGGGGGCAGTGAGGTGACTAAGCTGTATTGCATAAGGCCTAGATCACACCTGTACTTTTTGTAGCGCGTTTGACGCTCTATGAACGCTCTACAAAACGCTCAAACATGAAAATCCCATTGTATTCTATGGGTATGGTTCACACCTTGCCTTATTTCAGCCCGTCTGAAAGCGCTACAAAACGGCCTACGCCTGAAAAGATACATGAGCTTCTTTGCTGCGTTTTTGTTGCGCGTTTCCATTGGGATACAGCCAAGTAGCCCTCGGAAACGCGCGTTTGTCGCACGTTTTTTAACCGGTAAAAACGCGCGACAAAAGCGCATATTCGATGCGCCTAGGTGTGAACCGAGCCTAAGTGTAATAGAGAAAAGTCAAGTCACCAACCTGGCTCTACTTTTGCTCTGCACTTTGCAAAGAATACTCAATCAGAAGCCATGAAAATAATAATAAAAAAAACATTATTTCTTCTTGTGCGTGATTAGATGATGGAAGTCAGCAGAGCTTTACCTCATTCACTAAGGTAAGGGGAAAATTCCTTTACAAAGTGAACAGATTATTTGCCTTTAGTAAATCAACCACAATGTCTTCATGCCACTGTTATTATGTGTATACAGGCCCGGATTTCCCACAAGGCCACCGAGGCCCGGCCTCAGGGCGGCAGAGCGCAGAGGGGCGGCAGCGGTGACCTTGTGGGGAAGTTGCGGGCGCCGGTGTAAGGTGTCCGCAAACTACGGTCTGCCGCCGTCCAATCACAACGGGGCGGCCCGAGGCTCCGCCCACCGGCTCCGTAGTGTGCGGCCGCCGG
>NW_017306823.1:476259-502064 GCF_000935625.1 Nanorana parkeri | reverse complement strand
GCGTATTGTGGAACCTGGGGCCTTGGGGCGGCAGGGGGAGTAAATCCTGCACTGTGTGTATATGGTTGAAAATAAAGAACGGAAAAAAAAATGCGAATCCTTTAGTCCTTATGATTATCCACTGCTTAGCACTACATAAGAGGTCATAATTGTGGCAGTGCCAGCTATTTTTAAATGAGGGTTCATCAACCAACATTAATTGCAATTTAGCAAAGCTGAAAATGAGATAATGCTAGAACAGTGTGACATAAAACATATAAAGTATTCATATATCACTTTAGTAGCACTGACTACCAAAGAAACCATTAAAGAGATAATGGCCTTACATGTTCTTCTAGTAATTTAGTATGGAGAGTTAAAGTGAACCTGTCATGAAAGAACAGTGGAAGAGTCTGTTGAAAGCCCATCTCTTCTTCCAATTTATACTTTTCAGTGCTCCCCCGTCACCCCATTTGCCTATCTGATCCCTGAGTTAAAAGCCCTGTGGTCAGCATGTGACTAAGGAACTTTCCCCTTGTGGCAGTGCTCCAGCCCGGCAACTGGCCAAGAAAGGGGAAAAGGTTGCATTTCTCCCCAGAATGATTAGGTATTTGCAAGGGCTTTGGCAGATGAACAGATCAGCAGAGGAAGGGGGGCCAGCAAAGGTAGGCATCGGCAGAAGGGGGACAGGTGTACTATAGGAAGTGCATAATTAGTAGGAATTGCAGCAGAAAACACTGGATGAGTCATCTCATTGGAAGCAACCATGGTGGATGCACTGATGCCAATAGCTGTAGCTCAGCCTTCGGTCACAAAAGAGGATAAAAATTCTGGAGGAGTTCAGCTCTTCACACTGCAAGCCCTTGATGAGTTGCGTTCTGACTGCAGAGCACCTCTTGATAGTGCCAATGCACGTAGCCTGGAGTCATGTTGCCCATCAGTGTTGGAATCCATCTCCTCTCAGGCTCCGAGGAGTGTTTCTGGGCCTCCTCTTCTCTGGGAGTTTTCTGTTATAGTCATGCATGACTTTATGTCGTAGGTTTCCCAGCTTGTTTCAGACCGCAGAGGCTACACACATACTACCACACTTTCCATTGCAGACTCAGTGCCTGATCTGTCTGCAGCCTTGTCGGCTTACGAACCTTCGGCTCTGGATGCTCTTTCTGATACTGAAATGCTCAAGTCACTGACTGATAAGCTTTTCCTTGAGGAGTAGCAGTCATCTGCTATTACTCCTAAATTAAAAGAGACTGTTTTGAGCCCTTAGTGATGTGGTGAACCACACTCTAAAACAGATCAGCCTGTTGCATCTACCAGTGTTATCTATGGTTTTGGGTCCTTCAGGGGCTCCAAAACCTTTCCTTCACTCATTTTTGAGTTGTTTCTGTATGACGATTGGAAGCACCCTGATAGGGTCTTTGCACCTCCCAAACACTTGTTGGCACTGGACTCTTTTAGGGACTTGTCACCAAGTGGTCCATCCTGGCTTTGGATCTGGCCATCTCTTGCATTACCAAGGCACATACCATGTCCCTTCTTTATAAGGCCATGTTCTCTTTGCAGGTTCTGCCATGCACCTGGTTCTGGTAGTAGTTTTTTTGTGTGTATCTGGCTCACTAGCCTAAGTCCCTTAAGCATGATCTGACCCATGCTGACAATGACCCACAGGTCATGAATTGCATAGACCATTTGTCTTTGGCTTTACATTTTTGCAGTGATGGCTTGCTGGAACCTTCCCGCTTACTGTCTCACATTGGTCTTCTGTCATAACACTTGTGCAAGTCTCTGTGATTGAAGTGCTGGACTGCATAACTCACTTGGAAGAAGTGTTTACTCAGCATAGTCTTCAAGGGACAATGCCTTTTTTTTTTATTGCAACCTGTTCACCATTCCCAAGCCCAAAGTGGATATTTACCCCATTCTGAACCCCAAAGCCTTAAATGCTTACATTCATGTCCAAAAATTCCACATGGAATCAATGAAAATCGTTATTGCCTCTCTGCATCAAGGGGACTTTATGGCCTCATTGGACACAAAGAATGTGCAAGCATGTAGTTTTTCCTGTGTCAGGAACACTGTGCCAACCATCGAATTTGTGCACATGCGCATGAGCATGCGTTCACTATTAAACTTCTGAATGCTTTATAGTTGAAGACAACAGACAGATAATTAACAATAATCTTCTATTTTTACCTGGGAAGAGCTGTGATTTTTCCCCACTTCTCCACACAGAAACGTCTTGGCCCATTGCTGCCTCTAAGGGAGGCAAAACCTTCATATGGGATACTGGAAGTACCTGTAACAAACTAAAAAAAAAGAAATAAAATGAAGAAAAAAAAAAGAAATTTCAAATTACAACTTGGTGAAACACTAATATCTATACACATTACCATAGAAACATACCGTATATACTCGAGTATAAGCCGTCCCGAATATAAGCCGAGGTACCTAATTTTAGCAAAAAAAACTGGGAAAAAGTATTGACCCGAATATAAGCCGAGGGTGGGAAATGAGGCAGCTACTGGTAGATAGATACCAATAAAATGACATTAATATTTATTTAAAAGAAAAATAACCTAGCTCTGTAAGTGGAAAAAGGGGTACAGGGCTACATATCATGTACTACGGATCATTTAACCCATTCATATTAGCAGAGGATAATTGTAAATCTATTGTTCAGTATATATATACACTGAGTGGGCAGATTATTATGACCACCCCATGAGTACTTCGTGGGGCCACGAGATGACTTTATTAGGCCGCCTCGTGACTCCACGAGATGTTGAAAGGTGATGCGAGGAATCTGACACTGCACTGTTGCCCTTCTGTTGTCTTGTACCAGTCTTGCCACTCTCCGTTCTGCCCTAACATTGATTAGTCGCTGACGGCCACAATTCGCACGTTCAGACCCAGATTTTCGGCTGACAGTCCAGTCTAACAACAGCTGCTCTTGAACATTTAACGAATTCTGCTGTTTTGCTGATACTCGCTCCATGGCTCCGAGCGCCAACAATCATCCCACGTTCAAAGGCTGATAAATCGCGTTGTTTACCCATATCTTCAGAAAAAAAACACTTCTACTGTCGTGGTAAACAACCTGCTTCCCTATTTATAATAGTCTGGCCCTCTAGCAACTTCAGCGCGAAGTTATAGCTAATTTGCCTACAAACGTCATGTGGTCATAATAAACTGGCCACTCAGTGTGTGTGTATATATTCGTGTATATATACACCCCATATCTATATACTGTGTACGTACACCCACACACATCTGCCATGCTATCATAAGATTGACATTATAAAAATTAGTAAAGGGTTCCAAAATTTTTAAACAACGCTTACTGTTCATCACATTGTTTGGGGGCTGTACTGTGGTCATCAGAAATTTTAAAAAAATGCCCCAGCATTAGAGGTCTGTGGGAGTAAAAACGCACCTACATCAGAGGTCAGAGCAAGTTAAAAAATGCCCTTGCATTTGTAAAAGCAAAAAATTCCCCTGCATCAATCTTCAAAGGGAGTAATAAATGCCCTGGTGTCAGTGGTTGTGAACCATGCAAAGGTATCAGTTGTGCCTTTGGGAATAAATATCGCCCCTGAAGAAATTAATAAATCGGTGTCAGTGGGAAGAATAAATGCTTCTGTATCAGTATGAATAGTGCCCCTGTGGTGCCCCTGTGTCTGTGGTCAGTGGGATGAATGCTATCCCTTTGTCTATGCTCAGTAAGATAAATGGTGCTCCTGTGTCAGTGGGAGGAATGGTGCCTTTTATTTTATGGTCAGTAGGATAAATGGTGCCCCTATGTTAGTGGAAGTACAGTGCTCCTGTATCACAGGGAGGAATGGTGCCCCTGTGTCAGTAGTCAATGGGAGAAATTTTTATTGGAGTACAGCAAGAAAGCAGAAATACATTTATGAGGAGAGAGACATGGAGGGCAAGAAACAGCCTTACTTCGTTGTTATGCTACAAACCCCACAGCATTTCAGTTTAGATGCCTGGGAACGCCCGAGGTCTTTTAAAACCCTAACACTTCCTAAGATAAAACCTAAATTGCAAACCATAGAGAACAGAAAAGTGTTAAGTCTTCCCTACAATATAAAAACGGGAAAAAAAAATATTTGAATTTGGACTGAAGTCTCTTCATAAAATGTAATTTTGGACACAGATCCATATAATTTATATCCACAATAAAACAGACTAATTAAACATGTAAACATCATTATGGCAATTTCCCAAATTGACATTTATTAAGACTCATGAAACATTATTCAAGAAGATTGAATGTATGGAGAGATCAATTTACACAATATCAAAAAACCTTTTTTAAATATACATACTAACAAAAGCAATGCACAATTGAATTAAAGGTGGAGTTCCTCTGGTGCTCTCAAAACCCCACTTTCTGTCCTTGTCTAATCATGAAACATTAACGCTTAGGCCTGGTTTATACCTGAGCGATTTTCCGCGCGGATCTGGTTGCGCGGAAATGCACAAAACACATATTTCCATGCAAGTCAATGGTGACTGTTCACACCTTAGCGTTCTGTCACACGTAGATGATGCAGGAGCCATTTTCAGGTGGATTTTGTGCGGTTTTAGCCCCATAGACTTCTCTATGCTGCGAGAAAAGTGCGTTTTTAAAAGCAGAAACGGGCAGCAAAACTGAAAACGGCTAGGTGTGAAGCAGGCCTAAATGGAAATCCCCATATACATTTGTGAGCCCCTAGAAACACCATGGAGAGAGTTCCTCCCCAGCCTCCATTCAGTGCTCCAGGTTTTACCAAGGCCAGAAGCTGCAAATGATTCATACACAGCATTACCCGCAGATGAAATCTGACAACAAACCCATTCAAACACTGCACCATTGACTGAAAGAGGAGATTAACCCCCTCACCTGGCAGCAAAGACTGGTTTGACGCAGTCATAGGTTTCTGAATAAAAGTGCATTAAAATGTGGAATATAACATGGGTACAAAAAATGAAAAAAAGGCCTCAGTCATGAAGGGGTTAGTTTAAAATCTTAAACAGTGTACTGACAAATGTCATGTTTTGCATGTGTGATTCAAAATATTTGGTCTAGAGGTAATAAAAGAATCAACACACCGATAGGAATAATGAATAATATGATGCAAATTTCAGCTGTATAATAAAATCACCATATAGATAAAGCCCTAAATCTCAATTTCAGCCTGTCACATATCACTCATCAACTCATGATGACTTCTCTACTGCAGAACCTACAGGGACAGGACCAATATCCAAAGCAATTTCACTTTGGCTGCATGTGGTTGATTATGAAATGTAGACTGAATTTACTAAGGGGCCCAAGGCTGGCTGTATGAAGAAAACAAAACATAAATGCATATATGTATAGTGCCCTATAATATAATGTGCATGTTATTTGCCATAGCGATCATTATTTTTAGCCATGGAACCATTATTTTTATTTCTCATTGGCTCTCGTAGTTGACGTTAACAGTTGTTAGAGCAAATATCAATTGTTATATTGTGCCGATTGTAATAAAGCATGAGTGAGGGACTTGAGAAACGGAGAGATCTGTATGTGGCCATGACTGATCTGTACTTTTGCAAGTATTTTGTGGATAGGTAATACATCTCGGTATAACATAGAATATAGTGTAAAAACATTCATTTACCACACATTAGATTACAATTTCCACACACAGAGAGAAAATGCCAAAATGGCAAGATGACATTGTGACTGTACTTACCTGTAGCAAACGGAGACGCTGCTCATTGTTAAATCTTTCAACAGCGGCCCAAAACCATCTAATGACAATGTGAGTGTCATGGTAGCCTGAGAACAATTAAAACAGAAGAGAGACAATCAATTTGTTGATGTCTGTCTGATCAGTCAGAGCTTACATTATGAAAAAAGAAAAAACTAGCTAATCAATAATCACAAAACATTTTGCATAAATACCTCTGAGAGGGACAGCACCATACCCCTATTGCTTCATTCGGAAACACCAAGGGTTAAATGGGGCCTTTTAGGTGTCTTATGACATAGCCAAGAATAATTACAAAATACAATTGCATAAAAACATTCCTTTATTTTATCAAAATTTGTTTAAAAATGATGATAAAAACACATCCCCATAAGATTGCATGAGCAACATATTTGATAGTATCATAGCGAGAGCTTCAATCAAAAAAATTTAACATAAGATCTCCAAATACCAACTCCAAGGAAAATGAACTACCGTATTTTTCGCTCCATAAGACACACTTTCCCCCCCCCCCAAAAGGCAGGCAAAAATGTCTGTGCGTCTTATGGAGCGAATGTGTGAGAGCTGAGGCGGCAGGGCTGGCAGTGTTCCCAGGGGTGTGGAATTCCTATCGCCCGACGCCCGGGACATGCAGTTTCGGGCCCCGGGCGAGTAGTTTTTTTGTACATTTAGCCCTGCTCCGGACAAGCAGAGCTAAATGCATGGTGTGGAGCCACCGCTCGTTTTAATACAAGTGATCTGAATAGATCACTTGTATGAAAGGAGCAGCGGCGATCCTGTTCACAGCCCCCACCCCCGTTTTCGTGTTCCTCCCGTTCCTCTGGGGGACCCGTGACCACGGCATAGGAGCTCACCATAGAGCCCGTAGAGCAGACGAAGAACGTCCGTTCTTCGTCTACTCTCTGTGATCACTGAGACCGTGGGGCTGTAATCACAGCGCCACCTGTCTCAGCTGTCAGGAACTACACAGAACCCTAACCTCCCTAGGTGCGTCTTATGGTCAGGTGCGCCTTATGGAGCGGAAAAATACGGTAAGTGGAAGAACCAATCAAGGATAGATGTCCCAAATGACTTCAATATATAAAATGCAGCCTCTTAGTCGTTGGAGTGGTTCACAATTCAACGCGTTTCATGCCTCATGCGCACTCATTAAGGAAGCAATCTATTACATGAATAGAAGGAATGCTGGCTTCAAGATCCTGTGTGCGCAGAGAGAGTCCTGACCATTAGCGGACAACCACAACGCAGGGAAAGACCTAGTAAATAAACGCTCCAAGTATCGGGCAAAGATAACTGCTTTTTCCTGGGGAATTTTGCCAGTCCTCCTTCCCACACCGTCTCGCTGCCGACCATGCCAGAGCCGTAAGAAGCCGCCGGCTTGAAGAAGCTGCCTGAAGAAATGCATGAGGCATGAAATGCGTTGAATTGTGAACATCTCCAACGACTAAGAGGCTGCATTTGATGTTGAAGTCTTTTGGGACATCTATCCTTGATTGGAGCTGTATTTGGAGATCTTATGTTAAATGTTTTGATGGAAGCTCTCGCTATGATATGATGCCCCCATGGTGGCAACTTTAACATGGCACTAAAATTAATCAGTGGTGTAATCAGATGTTCACAATCCTTTCCACATCATTGTAAAAGGCATTTACCTCCTCTGTACTCTGTATTGTTTCTCCAGTCTCCTAAATCAATCTCCGCTGTTCCTGCAATAACAAGCTCAAGCTCCCTTGCATCAAACACAGATACTAGACGAGCGTCCACCACCTGAAACATAAAAAATGTCATGTTTTTCTGATTTAGAGCTGCCAATGAAAACACTTCTACTGGAAATGCAAGTGTACAATGCATATACACACACACACACACACACACACTATATTGCCAAAAGTATTGTGACACCCCTGCAAATCATTGAATTCAGGTGTTCCAATCACCTCCATGGCCACAGGTGTATAAATCCAAGCACTTAGGCATGCAGACTGCTTCTACAAACATTTGTGAAAGAATGGGTCGCTCTCATCCGTGTCCATCTGTGAAATTTCCTTGCTACTAAATATTCTACGGTCAACTGTTAGTGGTTTTATAACAAAGTGGAAGCAACTGGGAACAACAGCAACTCAGCCACGAAGTGGTAGGCCACGTAAAATGACAGAGTAAAGTCCACAGAAGTCGCCAACTGTCTGCAGAGTCAATAGCTACAGACCTCCAAACTTTGTTGTGGCCTTCAGATTGGCACAACAACAGTGCATGGAGAGCTTCTTGGAATGGGTTTCCATGGCCGAGCAGCTGCATCCAAGTCTTACATCACCAAGTGCAATGCAAAGCGTTGGATGCAGTGGTGTAAAGCACGCCGCCACTGGACCCTAGAGAAGTGGAGACATGTTCTCTGGAGTGACGAATAACGCTTCTCTGTCTGGCAATCTGATGGACGTGTCTGGGTTTGGCGGTTGCCAGGAGAACAGTACTTGCCTGACAGCATTGTACAAAGTGTATTGTTTGGTGGAGGGGGATTATGGTGTGGGGTTTTTCAGGGGTTGGGCTTGGCCCCAGTGAAGGGAAACTCTTAAGGCATCAGCATACCAAGACATTTTAGACAATTTCATACTCCCAACTTTGTGGGAACAGTTTGGGGATGGACCCTTCCTGTTCCAGTACACAAAGCAAGGTCCATAAAGACATGGATGAGCGAGTTTGGGGTGGAGGAACTTGACTGGCCTGCACAGAGTCCTGACCTCAACCCGATAGAACACCTTTGGGATGAATTAGAGCAGAGACTGCAAGCCAGGCCTTCTCGTCCAACATCAGTACCTGACAAATGCGCTTCTGGAAGAATGGTCAAACATTCTCATAGACACACTCCTAAACCTTGTGGACAGCCTTCCCAGAAGAGTTGAAGCTGTTATAGCGGCAACGGGTGGGCCAACTCAATATTGAACCCTATGGACTAAGCCTGGGATGCCATTAAAGATCATGTGCGTGTAAAGGCAGGCGTCCCAATACTTTTGGCAATATAGTGTATACACACATACACACACATTCTATAGAGAGAGAGCTCAGGAATCATGCAGGTGGGAGGAGGCATGAACTTGCTTTAACCACTTTAAAGCCAGGATGTAGCGAAGTGGATCAAAAGCTGCTTTTGTTTCATTACAGAGTCACTTTATATGCTTAGTGTGATCTATAGCTCTAAGAATCAATTTTCTGCTTAAATAGGCTATTTGGCTGATTTCTTCTAAACTGTTTGAGCAAAATAATGATATTTCTTGTTTTCTTTACTTGTTTTTTTATTGTTTTGTGGTGTTAGCCAGACTTTGTGCCAGCAACCTAATTCAGTTGTCATGATAAGTAGGACAAATCACAGTGTAAAATTACTACTTATGGTAACACTTACTATTTTAACAAATATTATTATTATTCAAACTGGAAAAATAGCATCTTTGTATTGTTTTCACTTTTTTGTGTGTTGCAGGGCTCATTTTCAATTTTGACTGGAGTGTACTGTCAATGGATTTATTCAAAGTAGAATTCTAGCCAAAACTTTTTTCATTTTTAAATAAGGTAAGGAGAAATTAGACATTTTGCCAGGCTTCTAAGGTGGTTTCTCCCACTATCGTGTGATCCCTTGGAAATCTCTCCAATGTGTACACAGGCAGCACTAAAAGCACTTAAAGTTGACTTGAGGCACCAGAGATCTAAGAATCCTCTCCTTTTAGATTTGTAATTCTTTGTATGTCATGGAGCACAGAAGATAGATGCCAAGACCCAAAACTCCAAGGTGCATATCAATATAACCAGGAACTGTAAAAGGGAGAGCTTTTACTGGAGGCTCCAGAAGACAAAAAGACTTGTGGCCCATTAGACTAGGCCAACAACGAAAAAAAAAACTTTTTAAATGCATAAGTAAGAGACGTGATTATAAACTGTGTCAGAAGCGACTAAGTATAGCAGCACAATTCCTAATATTCTGCATAACAAAATCTAGGCTGTAATAAGAAGGTAGGTTATAATAAAGTATGTTATTTAAACACAGTCCTATCACAAATTTATGTAAACTCTGGCTAAGTGAGCCGGTCATTGTGTCATTGTTATATAAATGACAGATCATCATACAGATTGCATGTGCATACCTCATAAAAGCCCCGCACCAGGCTTTCCGTCTGCTGTACAACCCCCCTTTCAATTCTCCATTTCACCATTTTTTCAATGTATTCTTTCTTGTTCTTCTCTGTTACGGGAATGTTGGCTCCCCCTGGCTTTAGCTCTCTCTCTGTAATCTTTCCAAACAAGGGATATGAATTTGAAAAATAACCTACATAAAGGGGCATACATTCAAGCTGAACTCCAGGCAAATATGAAAACACCATTTATTAAAGTTATGTATTCAATAATTAGTAATTACCGCATTTTGCCGTCTATAAGACGCTCCGGACAAGAGGACGCAGGGATTCTGTGACAGAAATTCTGTCACAGAAGCTGCAGTTAGTGACCGCTGAGACAGGTGGCACTGTGATTACAGCGCCACGGTCTCAGTAATCACACAGAGCAGACGAAGAACAACGTTCTTCAACTGCTCAAGGGGCTCTATGGTGAGCTCCTGTGGGGGACCGTGACGGGTCACGGTCCCGCACAGGAGCGAGGGACCCCGAAAACCACGGGGCGGGGGGAGGACACGATCGCCGCGGCCGCTCGATTCAATACAAGGGATCCAATTAGATCCCTTGTATTAAACGAGCAGCGGCTCCCACTGTACATTCAGCTCTGCTTGTCAGGAACAGGGCTGAATGTACAAAAAGAAACTACTCACCCGACGCCCGAAACTGCATGTCCCGGGCAGCGGGCGATAGGTATTCGATCCATAAGACGAAGGCACATTTTTCCCCTCCTTTTGGGGGCAAAAAAGTGTGTCTTATGGAGCGTAAAATACGGTAAATATATTTTGGAGTGCGAACCTAATTATGTCTTGATATTAGCCTCATGTAACCCCTTCTATAGAAGAACTGAGACAGGGAAAAGTCAAGTGCTAGGAGAGAAACATAGGGTGACCAACCTGGCTGTTCTGTCTGACAGTCTCAGGGCTAAATGAATGATCATTGGGCAGGTAACACAGCTCCGACATTTAGACTTCAACTGTGAATTTAGCTGTTAACCTGGAGTTCAGCTTTAAAGTCTTTCTTTATAATGCACAACACAGTATATCAAGCATAGTATTACAATACATTTATAAAAGCAACTTTAAATAACTGGCACAATAAATATTGCACATATATAAATGTTTGCATTGTTATGTCACTAAGGGTCCGTTCAAACTATGTTGCATTAAAAGAGTACCATGGCCTAACCTTTTTTGGCCATAGTGCTCTTCAGGGTCACAGAAGGACATGTACTAATGTCCTCCGGTGTCCCAAAACTCAGTATAAAGTGGCCTATTGCCCGCCATATGCTGAGATCGCAGAGACGTGACACTGTCGGGATGGATCCCGACAATACTATTGAGATACACCCCACTGGCTGATTGACAGCTGGCTCTGCCTATCTAGAAGCAGAGCCAGCTGTGCCCACCCCCTCCTCAGTCCGTTCCTTCAGTCAGCACTGGAGAAACAGAGAGGGAAGGGGGGGAATCCCTGCGGGTATCAGTGGTTGACAGTCATCGCACGCTGCAGGGAGAGGATCAAGAAGTAAGCGATCAGCAGTGTGTGTTTGCAGAGTTCCCAATCAACAGAGCCGACCTGTGGCAGATTCAGTGTCACAGGTCGTCTTGAATTATGTGTATTTCACTCACCCCATAATTCTGCTTTAACTCAACGTATAATTGTGAATTAAGGCCTCTGCGTTCATTTTGAAAGGACTGGCAGCACACCTTAATGCAGGAAAAGTCTAACATACTCACCATATTCACCACACACCAAAACACGAGGCTCACTAATGTAGGTGTGCATTGGGGTTCCATTCCATATAAATTGTGCAAAGTGGATTCAGAGGATGATTCTAATTCAACAGTTGTAAAATTCCAATTTTGCACATAACAAAGTCCCCTCCAGACTAACTTTATAAATAAGAACTGTATAAAGGTGATCCGTTGCAATGTACATGATGAAAAAGAAGCAGGTCTCCCTTCTATTATCATATGAAAAGTTTTAAGGTTGTAATAACAATCATTACATCCAATAATACAGCATCGGGATGCTTAAGTAGCCTATTATAATGACATGTCTACTTATCTCAACATTAGAAGAACAGACCCTGGAGGATACTTGAGATCACAGTTTTTTTTAATACTGGTATTTTGCAATTATGACAGTTTGTGGTTTGATTTCTGCTTGCCAAATTAAATTCAGTAAATCAGTTTAATAATTGTGTAAATAATTCTGGAAGGCTTGTTGTTACTGGAGACAGTTCACAACCTCCTCAGACTTTAGTGCTATTATGCACAAATCCCATGTACAAGTCTAAGTTGCCAAGCGTGGAGCTACCTGACCTGGAAAAAAGGAGGGTGTTTTTACCTTTTAATTCTACCACCTTCTCTCTTCTCCCTATCTTCTATCTTCTTTGTCTCCCTTTCTCCCCCCCCCCCCCCCATCCCTCTCTTTTTTTTTTCCCCCCTTCTCCCCCCCCCCCCCCCATTCTCTTCTTTTGCCGTTAAGGTTTGGCACTTACTTCCTTTTACCCCGTTTCTTACTCTTAATGTGCGCACACTATAAGATACTAACGTTTGTTTTTGAGACTCTTTCTATTGATCCATTTGACACTTAAGGACTTGGAGCAGTGTGCTTTTCTTTTGGTATGCTGTGCAACTTACATGGTATGACTCCTTACCCGCAATTGATGTGTCTCGTTTACACATTCTGGTGAGTGTTAACACTGGGCCCAGGTTCAGTAGTTTTGACTGTCATTTTTATTTGTGCAATGTGTTTTCAGTGTATGTAACTTGAAAATTTTCCTTTGACATAAACAATATTTTTAAAAAACTTGCGCAAATAGTAATAATAGTTAGTTTAGGAAAGCACTAGGCCAATGTGAATGGGCTTTGGCCTTGTGACATTGATATCAGATTGAAACTCTTCTAAAAAATTCAAATTTACTGACATATGCATTTCACCTGACCTACTTCATGTGGGTTTTACATTCCCAAAGATTTTTTATGGGTTTGCAAAACCCGTCCATCTGATGTGAACAAAAGCCCATCAACAGAGGCCCTTAGAATTATTTATAGAGTTCTCTTATTAAATAGGTAAGGAAGTTTCCATTGGTTATTGAAACCTACACAAACTACAATCATCTTGCAGGTGCTTTAAGGCCTGTCTTCTCTTTTGATATGGGGCTGGAAAAATTAATCTGTAAAAAAAAAGGGCTGAGATCCTGTTTTTCCCTGTTCTTGGTAATGTAAACATACTGGGGGGAATTTATCAAAACTGGAGCAGACAAAATCAGGAGCAGTTGCCCAATCAGCTTCTCTCTTTAGTTTGCTCAGTTAACGTTTGAAAAGCTGCTCCAGATTTTGTCTGCTCCAGTTTTGATAAATTCCCCTCACTGTATGTAACCAGTGACAGGGGCGTATCATTTGGTTTCTGGGTGAACAAGAATTTTTTTGGGGGGGATAAATGTTGGTCATCTTTATATAGTCATATGACACGAGGGCCAGAGTTAACAGTTAATAAGAAATATACCTGCCCAAATACTTCTTCATTCACGGTAAACGTAAGGTCCAGCATGTCATGGATATCATTGTCCTTCATCCACTGCAGGCTCTGGTGAAATTCTTCGTCCAGATATTCCAAATCACTCAAATCACAAAGTCTACAAAGGTTTAGGATTGAAGATTTAACATATCAATTCCAACATCACCCCTTAGTCTGGTCATGTATTTATTAAACTATTAGAAATACAGCGTTTATCAAAATCGTAACCGCTTAAGAACCAGAGGAAATACCTGTACAGGGAGGGCTTTTGGAGTACCAGTGATCTGGGCGATCTGGAGAGCTGCCAAATCACTTATACTGGCGCCAAATTTTCAGTAAAAAACGCACTCAAGTTAAGTGCACATAAACACAATATATAACACAATTTTTGGTAAAATATAAAGAAGAGGTTGCCGTGAGAAAATACATACCACACATGTCAAGCTTCAAAACTGCATATGCCCATAAAACGGCAAAAAACTACAGTACCCCAAATTGTCCACAGGCGATGCTTTAAAAGCCTGTACAGGCCATTCATTTATGGCTAACCAAAAATAATGGCCCTGGAATTATTGCTCCCACACGGTGCCTAATACCAGATACTTAACATGTGTGGTGCAATCATGCAGGTGCACCCAACATTTATGCATTAGTTTGTGCATGTACACAGGGGTGGGGGACTTTTAAAACATTTTTTGTGGTTTTTAGATATATTTTTAAAACCTTTTACTTGACTAAATTGATACCACGTAGGGGGCTCACAAGCGCACGTCAGACCCCATGGAAGTGATTGGGTGGCTTTACAGCCATCCAAATGACTTTAAAGCGGACAGTCGGCTTTTCACACCACATGCAGACCGAAACTGCATGAGTTTCTGCACACGCAGTGCAGTGTGTTATACCGTGTTTTGACGCATTTTTGATGCGTTCAGGGCCGTTTTTGGTTAAAAAATTGGCTTTTAGTGCGTTCCGGGGCATTTGCATGCGTTTTTGATGCGTTTGCATGCGTTCCAGACCAGGTAAAATAGGGCTTGCTGCAGTTTTTTTACATGCTCTGGAACTGAACGCTGCGGTGTGAACTAGAGCGCAAAATACCATTGGAATACATTGGACGCAATTTTGATCCAGTCTGTAACAGATCTGCTCTGCTCCTGGAATGCGCTTGGTGTGAACATGTAAACAGTTATGTAAACAGTCTAGAGTCTGCGTACAGGGACCCTCTGCTGCCGATGTTTGGCATATAATGGCAGCAGTGAAAGTTACCACTAGTTACCACTAGTGAATGCTTGATTAAAGTGACAATTACTGCTTCATGAATATGCCCCTGAGTGTGTAACAAGTTTTAAATCTGTCAAAAAAAATAAGTACAGTATGTAAAACATACATTTGTTTTCAGATGAGGTGGTGCTGAAATAACTAGATATAAACTAATTAACACCTTTACATTCTTTTCTTGCATTGGAAAAGAAGCTAATATGTAGACCAGGATGTACCACCCAAAAAATGTCTGCATTCTCCAATATATTATGCTGAATGACAGCACACGGTACATAGGGCAAAGCAGGTAACGTTCATGTTAGCAGAAGTTTCCTGGCTTAGATCTATTGAGATATATACTGAGGCCCTAATGTATGAACCTGAAGACATGAACATTTAGTTCCTTGTTTTGTGTTCTCTGAAAAAGTGCATCGAAATCATGTTGTGCAGCCAATACAGATGCAAACAGAATTCTCTAGTGGCAGAAATATACTTTTTGATTAACTTACATTCGTAGAAGGGCCTTATAAAATGGACGTGTGAAGAAGGCATCTAGTAAATACTGATGTATAAGTGCAAGACCCAAGATTCGGCCACTGAATCTAAACCTGAAAAATAAATATTAAACAATAATTAAAGGCCCATTACATATAAACAGGTATTAGTGGAGTAAAACAGGGACTACAGCTCTAGTAAACATGTTCTATATTGAATCTTACATAGATGTTTTGTCAAAAGTTAATTAAAAAAAAACAGTGAACAAGATAAAAATACTAGACATGTGCGCTGGTTTCGTTTCGATTTTTTGGAATTCGGGTTCTGAATGTCAATTTGATTCGGGATTCGGATGAAATTCGTTAGCGGCAGTCTATACGAAGTTTCGTTTTCTTTTCATGTTCGTTTCGTTGCAGCAAAGTGACATTAAGAAAAATATTTTTCTTTTTAATGTCACTTTGCTGCAACGAAAATTCGTCCACAAACAAAAATGCGTACAGAAAAATTTGTTTTCGGAAATTCGGATATGTTTTCATTCATTTCTGTTATTCGGAAATTCGTATACGTCCGAATCTCCGAATAAGGAAAATTCGTCCGAAAAAAACAATTTTTCCAAAACAAATCGCACATGCCTAAAAAACACACCAAACTTGAGAAAGTTAATCCACACACTAACATCAGTGTTAGCAAAGATTGTACGAGACGTCTATGTTACTTCTACTGCCTTTGGCACACAATATATGATAATTACACTCTGTGCCTATGTGATCCCACATTCATTTTGGCAAATCAAGTTTTATAGATATAAAACTATGATTTATTTTATGCAAAGGATCTTCTGTGTTTATTATTTTAAAAAGCTATATTTTCTTTAATGTCTGTAAAAAATCAATACAAAAAGGTGCGCCATATTTGTTTAGTGCATGTGCAAGCTCTGCTTTTGCTTATTAACACTGCACAATGATTGAGCTTCACTGCTTTCCTCTCTTAAGCTGGCCACACACCTTACAACCATCGCAAGACTTTTGTCTTGCGATGGTTGTAAGGTCATTAAAAAAACGTACAATCTGCCCATCTGGACAGGCAGATCGTACTTGCGATAATTGCAAGCCCGCCCCTCCGGCCTGTGCGGCAATTATCTTACGATTATGCCACAAACCAGCCGAAAATCGTACGCTTCTAGGCTGGTTTTCTAACATGTCCGTAAGACCAAAGTCGTGCGACCGTACAGTAGAAACGGTCGCACGCCTTCCACACACCTTGCGATTATCGTACAATCGAGGGATTTTCCGCGATTATCGTACGATAATCGCAAGGTGTGTGGGCACCTTTAGAGCGTAAGTGTATGTATAGCCGTAAATGGCCCAATTCTATCCCCCAATTCAGCCACCTGCTACAAAGCTCAGGGAAGTTCCAGCCTTTTTAGGCCACACGCTGGGAAGTGCGTCTGACCATGAAAATCCTCATTTCACATGTACAGATTGTTGAAAAATCTCTGCACAATAAAACTCATCCTCTGAATGGATTTTGTGCCAGTTCCTAAGCCAGGCTGATGTCCCCACCTGTACTTGTTGTTGGGTAATATATCTTTGTTATAGCCACTCTATAGGTTGGGTCTTTTTGTAAGGCTAATTGAGCTCATCAGCAGTTATTAAGCAAGGAATTCCGATATGAAAAATCAGCAAAGATTAATTTGTGAAAGTCCCATCTAAATTACTTTGAGGTAAATGTTACAATAGTAACAACTAAAACAGCGTACTATCCTATCACTTCCCTTTAAAATGAATGTGCTCCCAGATCATGCACGCAAAATAATTTACATCAGTGGTTCTCAACCTGTGTGACCTCAGAACCCACATTTGTCCTTGGTCATTAAGTCGCGACCCAAGTCGCACTGCAATGGACCGCACGGCTTTAGGTTTCTGTGCGTTCTGTTGCAGTCGTACAAATTGTGGGTGGGAGGTGCGTTTGGGGTACTATTCAAATGAATGGCAATGGCAAGGTTTTCAAGCTGTTGGAGACTGACTGAAAATGACCCTATTATCACTGATGTGAACTTTTCAGCATAAATAACTTCACAATAAAAAAACATTTTTAAAAAACAAACAAAATTCATATTACACACCCACCTCGACATGTTTTCTCTCTAAAATACTGCAGTGCAGAAAAATGTCTGTTGATCCGGCCAGAAATCAAATGAGTTTCTAACTATTGTAGTAAGCTGACAACACTGCGCTAGTATAGTACCAAGTAGTGTTGTCAGTCCAGCCTATGTTCTCCCCTGCTGGACTACAGAACCCCTTCATCATCTCTATAACACAAGGGGGTTATCTGTAGTCCAGCAGGGGATAACTTAAATAGAGCTGAAAGCACTGCTTGGGATTTCATTGCAGCAGAGGCATTAAGTTGTCAACACGAACAGGAATTTAGGATCACGCTGGACTTCTGGCAGATCAGCAGGTATTTTTCTTTTTTTGCATGTATTGCAGAGATTTTTATTTATATCTTGCCTTGAGATATTCTTTAACTCTGCAGAGAAAGAACAACTGGTCTTCAGTCTCCTATGGACTCACTAATAGTGCAAGAGAGAGATTCTGAAGACTGCTGCAACTCAACCTCTAAGAGCAACTAAATCCGTGGAGGAAATCATTACATTTGTCATATTTAGAAGCATTTTTAGGATTCCCTTCACATCAGTGCTAAGAAGAGGAAAAATCCAGAACTCACCATTCATGATGATTGTCAACGAATGCAGACATTGGACTTATTTGTACCGTATAAGTGTCATTTGCCGAATATTCAAATAACCCATAGTATGGGTTAAATAATTCTCTTGAGACAAGAAAGAAAAATTCCCTTGATGGCCCACTGTAATCCAACCTTAAAAAAGAAATGAATGCCAGAAAGCTATTGGACTACATTTAACAATGTCACAATATTAGCAAATGTAACAGAATTACAGTAACCTCTGTCCGTGGTTTGATAGACTAAAATTGGTTAACGGGTTTTCCCTTTTTACATTCCTTTCCTTCTAACTAACTGGTCACTGCTGTTTGTTTGCCTGCACTTTAAGTGCACAGCTGTAGAAGAACTGTATTGAAGTCGGTACAATGTGACTGAAGCACATCTCCTGCACAATGAGAGATATTTATCAAAATTGGAGCAGACAAAATCTGGGCCAGTTGCCCAGGGCAACCAATCAGCTTCTGTCTTCAGTTTGTTCAGTCAAGATTTGTAAACGAAAGAGAAATGCTGATTAGTTGCCATACACAGCTGCTCCAAATTTTGTCTGCTCCAGTTTTAATAAATTCCCCTGAATGTATGTAGCTTTAAAGCAGAATTCCGGGCAAAAGTGTTTGCAACTTTTGCAGTGGGGCTACCCCAGCACTGAGTTAAGTGCTCATTTTTGTCTAGGTCCCAAAAAATAATTATATTCACCCGAATCGTGGAGCCAGCTGGCTGCTACTCTGAACCCTAACTCCTCCTAGGCTGATCCTTGACTTATCACGTTCTATACACAATGGGGGGAATTTATCAAAACTGGAGTAGACACAATCTGGAGCAGATTTGCACTGCAACCATTCAGCTTCTCTCATTGTCTCATTTTCAAATCTTACCTGAGCAAACTGAAGAGAGATGCTGATTGGTTGTCATAGGCAACTGCTCCAGATTCTGTATGCTCCAGTTTTGATAAATTCCCCCCATTGTATATAGAACGTGATAAGTCAAGGATTATTAGACCGCTTCAGCAGAGGAAGAGAGAGGTTTTAGAGACCGGTCTAAGAGCAAGCCAGCTCCAAGGATCAGGTGAGTATAACTTTTTTTCTGTTTTAGCACCTAGACAAGAACAAGCACTTGACCATTGCAGTGTGGAGGTAACCGCACTGCAAGGGCTAGGAACACTTTTGCCTGGAGTTTTGCTTTAATTTGAGGAGCCAGTGCTATCCTGTGATATAAAGGCGTAGGAAACTGTCTAACATTTCTGCATAAGAGTGCAAAAGGTATATTCAGTCCAGCAATTCTTACTTGAATATGGTATAAAGGTGTTTTAAACTTGAATTGTGTTACTTTGTCCCACCAGCTAGAGCAATTCATGGAAAAGGCTGTGATAGTAAATTTATATTAACATTTATGTAAAAATATAAGCACAATGTATCTATTCTACACTGTTTTTGGTGTAATATTGATAATGTAACCCATCACATTTACTCTAAGATTTATCACAATATTTATGAGCACTTTGTAGGAAAAGGAAAAGTAGAAAAGCCATAGTGTTACGCTTACCCTTCTTCACCGACAAAAGTAACATACAGCTTATTCCTCTGCAGATCTTTTCTGGAATATCCCATGATTTGGTTGAAGGCATCTTCAAGTAAATGGTCTCTTCTTATGATTAATCTGAAAAAGGAGGATGAGATAAAACTGGAATCGCTTGGTAAATATGATTATCATTAACGAAATTTTAATTTACAGTATCTGGATTTTGTATAACAACCAAACATTTCTACAGTGTCAGGCATGTAATGTTTATATATAGCAAAACAATTTTCTTTGGCTAGAGTATGGGTTAAAACCCCTGTCATGATAATTTTTATGTACCTGTCTGTGTATCATTGGAGAAATGCAACAGACAGAGAAAATCTCCCAAATTGAGTGGAATTTCATTCTTTCACATTTGTCCCTGGAAAAGGTGTCCACATTTCCCCCCACCTCTTGTTCTGGGCACAACTCAAACGGTTTGAATTCCCCCCTTACGTTCTTTCTCAGTGTCACTAGTACAAAAAGGTGGGTGAATCTTCCTAGTGGAGATTATTAAGGTTATCACTCTAAAACCTTAAAACAAACATCTTTAAACAGTGTAAAGTATCTTCTTAGCCAAACTTACCCACAGGAGTACTGAAGATTATGCAATATAAAATGAAAATAATATAGTTTATTGCTCCCAGCAATAAAAATTTGCTCCAAACTCACTCCAGTGATAGACTATAACTTCACCACAAATTAGTAAACTATATGTGATACTGTAGTCCAGCACGAGAGTGAGCTTGGAGTGGCAGCTACTTTACAACACACATAGGGACCATGGTGAAGAAAAGTAGCCCCCCTCCAGAAGGAAGGACAGTGCCAGCACCAATCCAGAGATGATTTGAGGAACTGCAGCCCAGTGATACACAAATAAGATCCTATTTTTAAATAGGTAAGGTGCTTGAATGTATTTTTAAGATTTAGCTCCTGAGTTAGGTTTCACTTTAAGCCACACTACAGGCTCCAGAGATACTGAAGTTCAGTATCATTGGTTATTAAGGAGTTCTTACAGATGTCAAATATAAACATGGCCATCTCTATAAAGAGGCAGACTGAGGCACTTGCCTCAGGCAACATCTTATTAGGGGGGGCAGCAGAGAGGCAGCCACAGCGTTCCAGGTTGCCAAGAGCTCTGTGACGCTATGTCCTGCTTCCCGTCCAGCTCACTGACGTAATCGGTTGCCAGGAGCTGAGCGGGACACTCTGGCTGGCATCCTGCCGAGCTCCTGACAACCAGCGAAGTCAATGAGCTGGGCGGGACCAGACAGAGAGCCACTGACACCACGGCTCTAACACAGCCGTCCATCGTACAGCATCCACACTTCCCCCATCCCCCTCTTGGATGACCGCTATCAGCAAAGCCCCCCCTGCCCAGGGAAGCACTATCACCAGAACCCTACCACCACCACTCAACAGCCTCAGGCGGCATATAGGGTAGGGACGGCCCTGGATATAAGATACAAAAAAAGCATGTAATGCCGTAGCACAAATATACTACTGACAACTCCAAACAAATGTAAAGTGACATTTATTTGATTGGTTTGTACAGATCACTGCACTTTGGATATACAAAAAAAAGCTCTCTTTGTATTCCCTCATTATATATTCAGCCTCCATACTAAACTGTTTTACACTTTTTTTGTAAACTATTTTCCATTTACACTGTATGAGAAAAGTTTCAGTTTGTCTGAATAGTCTCACCATGCTTTGCATCTAAAACATAACTCTCGTGTCACTCTAAATGAGACAATTAAATGCTTGAAAAAAACTTTTTTTTTACTTTTTTTTGGTCTTTAGATTTATAAAAAATGAAATAATTCTTGGAAGACAATACAGCCAAGAATGACTTATTTTGTACTGAAAAAAACACCTACATGTATTACTTTGGTATTATAAGTTACGTTATTGATGAATTAATAGGTCCAAAGCAGAAATGTAAAAATTTCAAAGGTCCGGAAATGGTATACTGGCATGTGAGATCAAGTGGTGAAAAGGCCTTACTGCTCATACACATTTGTTTTGTTTACAGATGACCCAAGCAACTCTATTCAATTATGCTTAATAACACATGTATGAATTTCTAAGTTTGATTCCATGTCTACTTGATGTGATGTGTATATGACACAGTAGACTGGGACAGCCACTTCTCTGCTTAGAACACATGGATGCAATACTGTATGTCTATATGCACACTACATGTGTTCAGGCATCACTGCCTATGGGATAACACTTTAGACTTGGGTAAAATCCTTTCCACAAAAATTCTGATAGCTAGATCTGAAGTCTGACTTGGCTATCTGTGTGCTTTTTCCCTGTGAGTTGTTTAGGAAGTAGTTAAAGCTTTTTATAAACCCAATAACAAAACTGCCACATACAGAAGAGATGGCTGCATTAGTTTCCTTTTTAAGACTTTTTTTTTTTTTTGCCTTTAGATTTACCTGGTAATCCTGTAAATAACACACTTCCAGTCCCTGGATGGCTATGTTCATTCCTCTACCGCATCCATGCAGGGAGCCATAGTTGTCACCCAGGCTGAACTTCAAACATGTCTGCCTTTGTTCATCTCTATTATATGGGAGGTGATGGGATTAGTTGTTTACACAAATAAGATAACATTGGTTTATGCTCCCAGGTCAGCTCAGAGGAAGACACAAGGACAGTAAATCTTGGCAAGATCAACAGATATTTTCTGTATTAGCTGAACATGTTTTTAGTACGAAAAACAAAACTAATGCATCCATCTAGTCTACAGACTGGTAAGCTGCAATATATTACATTTTTGTGATTGGGTTTAGTTATGCTTTAAATCAAAGATCCCTAACAAGGTCATCAGCAGTATCAGCCTCAGATTTCTCTCAGCACAGACTTCCTTTAGGATTCAACATCCAAAACCAGGACAAAAGCTCCATTAAAAATATACAGAAAAAAAATTACTTTAATTTCCCAGGTCCTTGACCATAGCCTTTCGATTCTAATTTTCGGTAGAAATTCCGTAACTTTGCTTCAAAGTCCCTCTTATAAGGTGCTGGTGCTCTGGCATTGGCACGCTGGGTTCCTACAAGAATCAGAATCCATTAGTTAAGATAAGTTTACTTGCAGTTTTGGTTAACATGTTACTGCAATCCAACTGTCTATAACATATGTCAGAAGGACGCAGAAGGTAAACGAATGGACCGCCATAAGAATTTCCTGTCAGCCAAGATAAAGTGTTGGCCAAAAGACTCCTAATGTCCAGTAGGACCTGATTGCCAGTATAAGGCTAGGAGAAACGGGATGATTTTTATTAGGGTGGTTGTGCTTCTAAAACTGCTAGTACACAATCGCTGGTCTTAGCAATCAATCACTATGTATATAGATCAAATGGCTTCCCGTGGAGTGAGGCACACAAGTATCAAGTACTAGCGGTTTATCGAACACATTTGGAGCATTGTGCGTTCATTAGTAATTAATCACTACTACATGCTACTTGTGAGCCTGACTCCCATAGGGAAGCCATTTTGTTCATATGGAAAGAGACTTATTGCCATTACTAGTCATTAGAGAACTGTCCTACTAAAGTTCGCCCATATGCACCTAACCTTCTCCTTACAACCAGTTGGACAACAGCAGTTTTTTGACTAACACTGTTTGTCTTAGCCAATAACATTTTTTCTTTGTGGTACCATCAAGGATTTTTCTTCTGCAGTTTGCCATACAACACTTTATTCCTATGCTCCTCCAGCTCCATCTAGTGGCCATGATGCGGCATTTTCCTAATATTACATTTGAATTGAAAAGAAAATATACTAAGAACGCTTGTTTTTACCTCCATTCAAACAGAATGAAAGTTCATAGAGTTTTGCAGGACGAATGGCTCTGTGATGTTTATAAATGCACCTCTATTTGTATTACATAAGGTCACGCTGGAAAAAAAGGGCTTTTTACTTCTTTTTGCCTTTATAATATTTAGAAAATAAAGCTTTATAATATTTAGAAAATAAAGCTTTAAAAAAACATGAACGGTCAGACAATGCATGCATTTATGTACAAATATCCATCGTTCAAAGTCAACAGCAGCATTACAATTCTTTATTACTCTCATGTCTGCAACATTCTATCCCTATTTCAAGACCTACCCATGAAATAACTCTTCCTGCCCCCCCACTTCCTACACCCTTCATCGCTGAGGCCTTATCTATTAATATATACAATGGAGAGAAGAAAACATATTAATGCTGTTCCTGCATCACTCATTCCTGATTGTTTACTGCAGCAGTAATACTTATCTAATGACGCACACCGAGTCAACTCTAACAGCAGCAGATACTGTACCAGGAGAGTTTTGTGGAGAAGACACTGGAGAACCACGTGGAGACTGGCAATAGCTGGGATGTAGTAAGGCATGTGGTGGAACATATGACATTATTTCTTCTTCAAAAAGACTGCAGACAAACGGAATATGAGTAAACATATGAGCAATATTAGTTTAATGCTGTCCAAATTACATATAGTTCTGCTGAGAACGGATATAAAAGACCAGTTTGCTAATTTGTATTTTATGCATAAACTTGTAAAAGGGAATTTGTTCAAATATATACACATAAACAAACTGTTTTACCAATATTTTTATTCTCTCCTTTAAGGCCTTGTACACGCGGGGTTTAGGTTGTACAGCAAGAGTTTGCAAAGCATTTCAAAGCTTTCATGCAGCTTTTTGGAAGCAATTAAAGCACCATTCGGCTCCAAGAATAGGCAGGGTAAGCACAGATCCTAATGGAACTGTTGAGGCTTCAGTGATACTTGAAGCTTGTTCAAAGCCTGCTGGTGAAAGTCAGAACTCCTACACTGTATGATGACATTGACTATAGTTCCTTTATACAAAATAGATACTCCTTGAACATCATGGTGGATTTTCTTTCAGGGACCATCCAAAGTATCAGGAGAAGAGAGTGCTGGATCTTACTGGAGCAGGGGTTAAGGTAAGTAATACAACCTGTTCAACTCCCCCATAGAGTTAACCAGCAATTAACCCTTCCAGTGCAGTGGGCTCCCTTGCAAGGGTATATTTTCCCAGCTTGATTTGAAAAATGTTCCGGAGGGCTTGGCAGCGAAAGGGTTAAAGGTTTCTGGAAAGCTGGTTGAAGCTTGTTAAAAGCTTTGTAAATACTTGCTGAAGCTGTGGTTCTTCAGAGCCAACAAGTATGGCTTCCCCATACACATATATACTTAAAAAATCTGAACAGTAAGAAAAGATTTAAGGGTTCTTGTATATAGCTTGAAATGGCTGTACAGCATACATGGTGTATAACTGCCCACGAGTCACAGGTGTGCTATACAAATCAATGACAGGCTGGCTGAAGCTGCTGCTGTACGGGTAAATATGCAAATCCCATTGATCATACAGTAACTAATGCACAGCCCTGAACAAAGAGGATCTGAGTTCTGGGCAGTGCATAAGTTCCCGTATGCGAGTATATGATGGGAGTTGAGTATATACCCGTACAACCGCAGATTCAACCAGTCTGTCATTGATCTCTACAGGCCATTTGCAGACGTCCTAAAACATTAAGACCTGTTGAAAATATTTTTATATTAACCTGATTATTTCAAATAAATCTAATCAGTGATTAGACCCTGTTACAGTATATACTTTTACTTTAAACAGAACCTATTAATATAGGGAAATAGAGCTCTTTTTACTGACTCATTGTTCAAGGTACCATCTTGTTGGAGTTCATCCTGATCCTGGCTTTACTAGTGATGTAATCACTTGGAACCAGTATATAATCAGTGAAGTCAGAAAAATCTGAACCCACCCTGTATGCATATTCCAGGTTTGTGATTCACTACATAGCAGTGTAGGTTTCTGGATGACAGCCCTGTATTATTATTACTATACAGGATTTATACAGCGTCAACAGTTTGCATAGCGCTTTACAACTTAGGAAATACATTACAATTACAATACAATTCAAGACATGATGGTAAGGAGGGCCCTGCCCATGAGAGCTTGGCCTGAACATTTAAAATTCATATCAGCTGGCATATTTGTGTCCTCACTTGTTCCCTTTCAATCATTTTTAATAAGATAAAGTTTTTACACAATGCTATATTAAGTATTACTGCTGCATATACAGTATGATATACTACTTAAACATTCAGGTGCTACAATCTGTCTCCCGAAAATCAGCATGACTTCTTACCTTAATAGAATTACAAGATCTGCATCACCAGAGAGGCGAACAAGTCCTGAGGGTCCTTCTGCCCGAATAAACTGTATCTTTTCCCTGTTTGAGAGTGAAATCTTTAAGTTATTATAGCACAATTAATATTGATTTAAGCTTTATATATATTATGACTATAT